>NC_058369.1:80686291-80986985 GCF_018350175.1 Felis catus
CCTTGACACATAGCTTGAATAGTATGTAAAAATTAACTTAAAATGTATTGTAAATCTAAATTTAAAACCTAAACTTTTTCCCCAAGGAAACATATGAATAAGTCTTTGCAGTCTTGGGTTAGGCAAAGATTTATTAGGATACAAAAATCACAAAACATACAAGGAAAAATAATAAGCCATTCTTCATCAAAATTAAAATTTTGCTTCTTCAAAGAAGAAATGTGTTCTTTGAATGTCTTATGTCTTCTATTTTCTGTTAAGAAATTAAAAAGACAAGCAGCAGACTAGCAGATCGTATTGGCAAAACACACAAGGCTGGTTATCCAGAATATGTAAAGAACTCACACAACTCAAGAAAATAAACAATCCATTAAAAATTTGACAAAAGATTTCAATAGACATCTTGTCAAAAAAATATATAAAGAGGGTAGAAAACACATGAAAGATACGTAACATTATTAAGCAGTAGAAAAATACATGTTAAAACAATGGTGAATCTGGGTGGCTCAGTCAGTTGAGCGTCCGACTTTGGCTCAGGTCATGATCTCATGGTTTGTGAGTTTGAGCCCTGCGTCGGGCTCAAACATGTTTGTGGCGAGGACCCGGTCCGTTCCTCATTAGAAGCTTTGCCGTTGAGTAGTTCAGAGTGGAAGTACAATCCAGAAGTTCTTACATGGAAAAGAGGTGGGGGTTGCCGACTGGCTCAAGCCACACATGTCTCCTTCCCACTGGAAATGCTCTTGGGTCATGGTGAGGGGCTGCTGCTGGAGTGTCTCCCCCTGCAATCGATCTCAGCTGGGTTTTCAGTCTTCTTGCAAGTCATGAGCAGTCAGTGGGGCTCAGTTGTCATGGGAATCTGTTTTAAATGCTGACAGGGAGAGGAAGAAAATGCATTGAGCATGATGTGCTACTTTAAAAATCTATGATTTGTGGCGCTGAGACAACATGATGGACTTATTAAAAACACAGCAAGGGTTTGAAAATTATGTCCTGAACATTCTAGCCTGGTATCTGTAAATTCACAAACTTATTGAAAGAGAAGAATCATTGTATGTCTTTATCAAAATAGTCATCTGAAAAAAAGCCTTGCACAAACTGGTTTTTATAAACTGATACATCTAAAAGTGCACTGATTAAAATATTAAGCTCGTAAAAGGACAATTCAATAGCAGCATCCTGACAGGTGAGGATTGCTCACTGGAGGCTGGGGCTTAGGTTAGGGCTCCTGTTTGTAAATGTGCTCTATGGGGTAAATGGAGCATTTGTGGCATTTGATAATTACTCTGGTTGCAAATCAGTGTCAGCAGCAGTGAAATTAAATTATCAATGGACAGGAGAGAAAAATATATATAGGTGGAAAATAATTGATATTAGCAGGTAATAGCCCAAATGAGCATTAAAAAAAAAAGAAGACAGGTGGGTTAAGAGGGCTTCTTAATCTGACACAGTCACTTACTTTAGGAATCATCCAGCCATGTTCTTGATAAATTCAGGATGTTGCTTATAGACAATATCTTTATAATCAAGTCTACTGAATATTTACTGCTGAGTTCAAGAAGTCCAAAGAAACTAAAATGCCAAAATGCATGCTGGATGATGAGGAACGATAATTATCCTTACCATCTTACAGTGGCACAGTACTGGTCCAAAATGTTATGCTTGGGGCAGAGGTAGGGCTTGGGATGGAGAACATGTAATTAGTCCAGGTGATTCTATTCCTTTAGAATTTTCCTCTACCTGTTCTCATAGCAGGTGAAGAGGAGACTACATTTCTGGCTCATTGTTTGATGAAGGATTTATTTTTATTTATTTTTTATTTATTTTATTTTAATTTATTTATTTTAATTTACATCCAAGTTAGTTAGCATATAGTGCAACAATGAATTCAGGAGTAGATTCCTTAATGCCCCTTACCTGTTTAGCCCATCCCCCTCCCACAACCCCTCCAGCAACCCTCTGTTCTCTATATTTAAGAGTCTCTTATGTTTTGTCCCCCTCTCTGTTTTTATATTATTTTTGCTTCCCTTCCATTTTGTTCATCTGTTTTGTATCTTATAGTCCTCATATGAGTGAAGTCACATATTTTTCTTTCTCTGACTAATTTGTCTTAGCATAATACCCTCCAGTTCCATTCACGTAGTTGCAAATGGCAAGATTTCATTCTTCTTGATTGCCAAGCAATACTCCATTACATATATATACCACATGGAGAAGGATTTTTTTTAAGTTTATTTATTTATTTTGAGAAAGTAGGGGGAGGGTGGGGCAGAGAGAGAGAGAGTGGGGCAGAGAGAGAGAGAATCCCCCTGCGCTGATAATCCCCCTGCCCAACATGAGATCATGACCTGAGCCAAAACCAAGAGTCAGATGCTTAACTGACTCAGCCACCCAGGCACCTCTGATGAAGGAATTTTGAAGTGAGGATGGTTGCTTACATTTGGTGTTCATATCCACAGAAGCCTAAATGAGATACAGAATTAAAGCAACCAGTATCAAGTGAGAACTGGTTTGACAATCAAGGTGATATGTGACTCTTTGTTGGGTGACAAGGCCAGAAAACCATTTGACTCTAACAAATGACCTAGGGCCTTGTCATCTATTTTTAATTTTTATTTTTGTTAATGTTTTTATGTATTTTTGAGACACAGAGAGACAGAGCATGAGCGGGGAAGGAGCAGAGAGAGAGGGAGACACAGAATCCGAAGCAGGCTCCAGGCTCTAAGCTGTCAGCACAGAGCCCAAGACGGGGCTCGAACTCACAGATCGCGAAATCATGACCTGAGCCGAAGTGGGACCCCTAACTGACTGAGCCACCCAGGCGCCCCAGGGCCTTGTCATCTATTACTTTGTATTGTTCAAGATTATTCTGTCTATTGTTAGGCTTGTCCCTACAACAGTCAGGCTTCTTTAAGATTCTGAGTGTCTCTGGAGAAATTCTGAGCTAGAATAGATTTGGGGTAGATTTTTCATCAGTTTATGGAGGGCAGCTGAAGTTCTGACCATGGATGAAATCCTGCAGAGAGGAACGGTGAAAAGAAAGGAAGACCAAGGTAGACACCAGAGAAATTTGGGTCATGGATGCCAGTGAGAATGTCACCCAGAAGAAGTATAAACTCTGTTAAATGATAAAGATTGAAAAGCGGTGAAGGGCAGATGACGGTGACTTGCAGGCTACATCCCAAAGGACCCCATTGATGTGCCTTCCTGAGACACCCATGAATGCTGCTTCTGATGGCTCTTTCCTCCTAGGCAACACGCCTGGTGGTGGCCTCCCTCACTCCACACAGGGGTACAGAGCATGTGGGTCAGGCACCGTGCTGGGTCTGGAGAAGCAGCAGCAAATAAGACAGACTCAGACTCAGACGAGGCTCGCACGGCAGCAGGAAGGCGGGCTGCTGGATGGGCAATACTGGTGAACTGACCGGGGATGGCCTGGGACTTGTTGACCGCACATGAAGTCTGTGAGAGCCTGCAGGCAGTGCCGGGGGGGGGGGTCCCAGCCCCTCTTTGGGAAGCAGCCTGCTCCCTAGCACCACTGCCTCTGCCCACGCAATAGGGAAATAATTCTGGGTTTGTCACTGTATTAAATACAAACTTTCCTCCTCAAGTGTAGACTTTCCTTAAACAATGCCTCCTCCCTTTGGGCCAACCCTGACCTCAGTGTTGGTAGGGTGGGATGTGGCCTCCGACGCTGTGGAGACATTTGAAAGGACCTGGAAGGTTATGTTAGCAGACACCTTGTTGCTGAAAGGGCATTAAGGGATTTCAAAGGAGTATTCCTTTTTTTTTTTAAATACATGAAATTATTGTCAAATTGGTTTCCATACAATGCCCAGTGGTCATCCCAAAAGGTGCCCTCTTCTATACCCATCACCCACCCTCCCCTCCCTCCCCCATCAACCCTCAGTTTGTTCTCAGTTTTTAAGAGTCTCTTATGCTTTGACTCTCTTCCACTCTAACCTCTTTTTTTTCCCTCCCCTCCCCCATGGGTTCCTGTTAAGTTTCTCAGGATCCACATAAGAGTGAAAACATATGGTATCTGTCTTTCTCTGTATGGCTTATTTCACTTAGCATCACACTCTCCAGTTCCATCCACATTGCTACAAAGGGCCATATTTCATTCTTTCTCATTGCCATGTAGTACTCCATTGTGTATATAAACCACAATTTCTTTCTCCATCCATCAGTTGATGGACATTTAGGCTCTTTCCATAATTTGGCTATTGTTGAGAGTGCTGCTATAAACATTGGGGTACAAGTGCCCCTATGCATCAGTACTCCTGTATCCCTTGGGTAAATTCCTAGCAGTGCTCTTGCTGGGTCATAGGGTAGGTCTATTTTGAATTTTTTGAGGAACCTCCACACTGTTTTCCAGAGTGGCTGCACCAGTTTGCATTCCCACCAACACTGCAAGAGGGTTCCTGTTTCTCCACATCCTCTCCAGCGTCTTTAGTCTCCTGATTTGTTCATTTTGGCCACCCTGACTGGCGTGAGGTGATATCTGAGTGTGGTTTTGATTTGTATTTCCCTGATGAGGAGCGACGTTGAGCATCTTTTCATGTGCCTGTTGGCCATCCAGATGTCTTCTTTAGAGAAGTGTCTATTCATGTTTTCTGCCCATTTCTTCACTGGGTTATTTGTTTTTCGGGTGTGGAGTTTGGTGAGCTCTTTATAGATTTTGGATACTAGTCAAAGGAGTATTCCTTAAGGCTGCCCAGGTGCTCACCTGCCCTGGAGGGAGAGGCCCCTGACAGCTGAAGAGCAGACAGGATGTATGAGTTTCCCATTGCGGCTCTAACAAATCACCACAAATGTAGGAGCTTAAAACAGCACAGATCTACAGTTCTGGAGGTAAGAAGTCCAAAATGGGTCTCACTGGGCTCCAGTTTATGTGTTGGCCAGCATGAGATCCTCCTGGAAAGTCTTGGAGAGAATCTGTTTCCTTGCCTTTTACAGGTTCTAGAAGCCACCTGCATTCATTCCTTACTTTGCCGCCTTCCTTTGTCTTCAGAGCTGGTGGCGTGGCATCTTCAAATCCCTCCCTGACTCTGACCTCCTCTTTGGTCATCTCCTTCTCCTTCTCCTGCCTGCCCGATCCCTCAGGAGAACCTTTGCGATCATGTTGGGCTCACCCAGATAATCCAGGACAGTTTCCCCATCTCAAGTTTCGTAACGATATCTGCAAAGGTGCATCGGCCATGTAAGGCAGCATATACACAGGTTTTGGTAAACAGGATGTGGACATCTTTGGAGGGTTATTATGCCTCTTACACAAGGACTCTCACCTTCTTTAAGGGAGAAAAGGAGCTAGATTCCTATGCACAGATGTTCATCACATACCCACCTGGGCTTGGTGCTGAGCAGGGGATACACAAGGAGGGAGACCCCAGCCTTGCCTGCTCAGAGGTCCATGTAGCAAGGGGGACAGGACCAGGATGCACACACCATGTCATGTCCTGACCGACGAAAGTGCTGAGGGGTTTGGGAGAAGGGAGGGTTCAACATTGACTCAGATGCTCAGGGGAGGCCTCCTTCCACCTGGCTGGGGTAAGTGCGGGGATAGAGGTGCACAGGGCAGAGAAGTGGGGAGGCGATTCATCCAGCTGGACAAACTAGAGACCGTTCGGTGTGTAGGGACAGCACATGGGGGAGGCAGCAGCATGTGGCCTGGGCACTGAAGAATGGGTAAGATTTTAAGGGGAGGACGTGGAAGCCAAGCCTGGAAGCAAGGAATGCTTTCTTCTTCAAAAAGACTGGGGGAGAGGTCTGGTTGACAGGGGAGCCTCACCTAACAGGGATGACACTATTCTTGGTTAATAAACAACTGTCGTGATATGCTTTTGACCGCTGCTTTGAAGATATGGTACCATGTCTTTTTTTAAATGTTATATTCATTTTTTTTGAGAGAGAGAGAGAGAAGAGCACAAGAGGGGGTGGGCAGAGAGGGGGACACAGATTTTGAAGCAGACTCCAGGCTCTGAGCTGTCAGCACAGAGGCTGACGTGGGGCTCGAACTCACAAACTGTGAGATCATGACCTGAGCTGAAGTTCAATGCTTAACCAAGTGAGCCATCCAGGTGCCCCTACGATAGCATTTCTTTTATTTTTTGTTCTTTGCTTTTATTTTAATTTCATTTATTTTAAAAAAAATTTACATCCATATTAGTTAGCATATACTGCAACAATGATTTCAGGAGTAGATTTCTTAGTGCCCCTTACCCATTTAGCCCATCCCCCCTCTCACAACCCTTCCAGTAACCTTCATTTTGTTCTCCATATTTATGAATCTCTTCTGTTTTGTCCCCCTCCCTGTTTTTATATCATTTTGTTTCCCTTCCCTCGTGTTCATCTGTTTTGTCTCTTAAAGTCCTCATATGAGTGAGGTCGTATGATATTTGTCTTTCTCTGACTGTTTTCACTTAGCGTAATACCCTCCAGTTCCATCCACATAGTTGCAAATGGCAAGATTTCATTCTTTTTGATTGCCAAGTAATACCTTATTGTATATATATACACCACATCTTTATCCATCAATAGACGTTTGGGCTCTTTCCATACTTTGGCTATTGTTGATAGTGCAGCTATGAACATTGGGGTGCATGTGTCCCTTCTAAACAGCACACCTGTATCCCTTGGATAAATACCTAGTAGTGCAATTGCTGGGTCATAGGGTACTTCTATTTTTAGTTTTTTTGAGGAACCTCCATACTGTTTTCCAGAGTGGCTGCACCGGTTTGCATTCCCACCAGCAGTGCAAAAGAGTTCCCCTTTTTTCACATCCTCGCCAACATCTTGTGCCTGAGTTGTTAACTTTAGTCATTCTGACTGGTGTGAGGTGGTATCTCATTGTGGTTTTGATTTGTATTTCCCTGATTATCAGTAATGTTGAACATTTTTTCATGTGCATGTTAGCCATGTGGATGTCTTCTTTGGAGAAGTGTCCATTAATGTCTTTTGCCCATTTCTTAACTGGATTATTTGTTCTTTGATAAGTTCTTTGATAAGTTTGATAACTTCTTTATAGATTTTGGATACTAACCCTTTATCTGATATGTCGTTTGCAAATATCTTCTCCCTTTCTGTCGGTTGCCTTTTAGTTTTGCTGATTGTTTCCTTCGCTGCACAGAAGCTTTTTATTTTGATGAGGTCCCAGTAGTTTATTTTTGCTTTCTGTTTCCCTTGTGTCCGGAGACGTGTTGAGTAAGAAGTTGCTGCAGCCAAGATCAAAGAGTTTTTTGCCTGCTTTCTCCCCTGAGGATTTTGATGGCTTCCTGTCTTACATTGAGGTCTTTCATCCATTTTGAGTTTATTTTTGTATATGGTATAAGAAAGTGGTCCAGATTCATTCTTCTGCATGTCGCTGTCCAGTTTTCCCAGCACCACTTGCTGAAGAGACTATCTTCATTTCATTGGATATTCTTTCCTGCTTGTCAAAGATTAGTTGGCCATACGTTTGTGGGTCCATTTCTGGGTTCTCTGTTCTGTTCCATTGATCTGAGTGTCTGTTCTTGTGCCAGTACCATACTGTCTTGATGATTACAACTTTGTAGTATCGCTTGAAGTCCGGGATTGTGATGCCTCCTGCTTTGGTTTTCTTTTGCAAACTTGCTTTGGCTATTTGGGGTCTTTTCTGGTTCCATACAAATTTTAGGATTATGTGTTCTAGCTCTGCGAAGAATGCTGGTATCATTTTGATAGGGATTGCATTGAATATGTAGATTTCTTTGGGTAGTATCAACATTTGAACAATATTTGTTCTTCGTATCCAGGAGCATGGAATCTTTTTCCATTTTTTTGTGTCTTCTTCAATTTCTTTCATAAGCTTTATATAGTTTTCAGTGTATAGATTTTTCACCTCTTTGGTTAGATTTATTCCTAGGTATTTTATTTTTTTTTGTGCAACTGTCAATGGGATCGATTCCTTGATTTCTCTTTCTGTTGCTTCATTGTTGGTGTATAGGAATGCAACTGATTTCTGTGCATTGATTTTTTATATCCTGCAACTTTGCTGAATTCATGAATCAGTTCTAGCAGTTTTTGGTGGAATCTTTTGGGTTTTCCATATAGAGTATCATGCCATCTATGAAGAGTGAAAGTTTGACCTCCTCCTGGCTGATTTGGATGCCTTTTGTCTTTGCTTTGTCTGATTGCAGAGGCTAAGACTTCCAATACTATGTTGAATAACAGTGGCGAGAGTGGACATCCCTGTCATGTTCCTGATCTTAGGGGGAAAGCTCTCAGTTTCCCCATTGAGGGTGATATTGGCATTGGGTTGTTCATATATGGCTTTTATGATCTCGAGGTATGATCCTTCTATCCCTACTTTCTTGAGGGTTTTTATCAAGAAAGGATGCTGTATTTTGTCAAATGCTTTCTCTGCATCTACTGAGAGGATCATATGGTTCTTGTCCTTTCTTTTTTTCATGTGATGAATCACATTAATTGTTTTGTGGCTATTGAACCAACCCTTCATCCCAGGCATAAATCCCACTTGGTCGTGGTGAATAATTCTTTTAATGTATTGTTGGATCCAGTTGGCTAATATCTTGTTGAGGATTTCTGCATCCATGTTCATCAGGGAAATTGGTCTGTAGTTCTCCTTTTTAGTGGGGTCTCTGGTTTTGGAATCAAGGTAATGCTGGCTTCATAGAAAAAGTTTGGAAGTTTTCTTTCCATTTCCATTTTTTGGAACAGCTTCAAGGGAAGAGGTGTTCACTCTTCCTTAAATGTTTGGTAGAATTCCCCTGGGAAGCCATCTGGCCCTGGACTCTTGTTTTTTGGGAGATTTTTGATACTAGTTCAATTTCCTTACTGGTTATGGGTCTGTTCAAATTTTCTATTTATTCCTGTTTCAGTTTTGGTAGTGTATATGTTTCTAGAAATTTGTCCATTTCTTCCAGATTGCCCATTTTATTGGCATATAATTGCTCATAATATTCTCTTATTATTGTTTTTATTTCAATAAAACAATTGAAATAAAATTGTTGGTTGTGGTGTTTGTTGTGATCTCTCCTCTTTCATTCTTGGTTTTATTTATTTGGGTCCTTTCCTTTTTCTTTTTGATCAAACAGGCTAGTGGTTTATCAATTTTGTTAATTCTTTCAAAGAACCAGCTTCTGGTTTCATTGATCTGTTCTACTGTTTTGTTTTGTTTTTTTCATTTTGATAGCATTAATTTCTGCTCTAATCTTCTGCTGTTTTTGGGTTTTATTTGCTGTTCTTTTTCCAGCTCTTTAAGGCATAAGGTTAGGTTGTGTACCTGAGATCTTTCTTTTTAAGGAGTGCCTGGATTGCTATATACTTTCCCCTTATGACCACCTTTGCTGCGTCCCAGAAGTTTTGGGTTGTGGTGTTATCATTTTCATTGGCTTCCATATACTTTTTAATTTCCTCTGTAACTTCGTGGTTAGCCCATTCATTCTTTAGTAGGATGTTCTTCAGTCTCCAAGTGTTTGTTACCTTTCTAAATTTTTTCTTGCGGTTGATTTTGAGTTCCATAGCATTGTGGTCTGAAAGTATGCATGGTATGATCTCGATCTTTTTGTACTTGCTGAGGGATGATTTTTGTCTCAGTATTTGGTCTATTCTAGAGAACGTTCCATGTGTACTGGAGAAGAATGTATATTTTGCTGCTTTAGGATGAAATGTTCTGAATATATCTATCTATTAAGTCCATCTGGTCCAGTGTGTCATTATAGCCATTGTTTCCTTGTTGATTTTTTGATTAGATGATCTGTCCATTGCTGTGAGTGGGGTGTTGAAGTCTCCTACTATTATGGTATTACTATCAATGAGTTTCTTTATCTTTGTGATTAATTGATTTATATATTTGGGTGCTTCCACATTTGGCACATAAATGTTTAAGTCTTCTTGGTGGATAGACCCCTTGATCATGATATAATGCCCTTCTTCATCTCTTGATACAGTATTTTAAAGTCTAGATTGTCTCATATAAGTGTGGCTACTCCGACATTCTTTTGTTGACAATTAGAATGATAGATGGTTCTCCATCCCCTTACTTTCAATCTGAAGGTGTCTTTGCATCTAAAGTGGGTCTCTTGTAATCAGCATATAGATGGATCTTGTTTTCTTATCCATTCTGTTATCCAGTGTCTTTTGATTGGAGCATTGAATCCATTGACATTTAGAGTGAGTACTGAAAGATATGAATTTATTGCCATTATGATGCTTGTAGACTTGGAGTTTCTGGTGGTGTTCTGTGGTCCTTTCTAATCTTTGTTGCTTTTGGTATTAATTAATTAATTAATTAATTAATTAATTAATATTTTCGTCTTTTCTCCCCTCAGAGAGTCCCCTTAAAATTTCTTGCAAGGCTGGTTTAGTGGTCACAAACTCCTTTAATTTTTGTTTGTCTGGGAAACTTTTTATCTCTCCTTCTATTTTGAATGACAGCTTTCTGGATAAAGAATTCTTGGCTGCATATTTTTCTGATTCAACACATTGAATATATACTGCCACTCTTTTCTGGCCTGCCAAGTTTCTGTGGATAGGTCCGCTGCAAATCTGATCTGACTTCTCTTGTAGGTTAGGGACTACTTTCCCTTGCTGCTTTCATGATTCTTTCCTTGCCTGAGTATTTTGTGGATTTGACTATGATATACCTTCTTGGTTGGTTTTTGTTGAATCTAATGGGGGTCCACTGTGCTTCCTGGATTTTGATATCTGTGTCTTTCCCCAGGTTAGGAAAGTTTTCTGCTATGATTTGCTCACATAACCCTTCTACCCCTATTTCTCTCTCTTCCTCTTCTGGGACCCCTATGAGTCTGATGTTGTTCCTTTTTAATGAGTCACTGATTTCTCTAATTCTTTTTTTTTATATGAAATTTATTGTCAAATTGGTTTCCATACAACACCCAGTGCTCATCCCAAAAGGTGCCCTCCTCAATACCCATCACCCACCCTCTCCTCCCTCCCACCCCCCATCAACCCTCAGTTTGTTCTCAGTTTTTAACAGTCTCTTATGCTTTGGCGCTCTCCCACTCTAACCTCTTTTTTTTTTTCCTTCCCCTCCCCCATGGGTTCCTGTTAAGTTTCTCATAATCCACATAAGAGTGAAAACATATGGTATCTGTCTTTCTCTGTATGGCTTATTTCACTTAGCATCACACTCTCCAGTTCCATCCACGTTGCTACAAAAGGCCCTATTTCATTTTTTCTCATTGCCACGTAGTATTCCATTGTGTATATAAACCACAATTTCTTTCTCCATTCATCAGTTGATGGACATTTAGGCTCTTTCCATAATTTGGCTATTGTTGAGAGTGCTGCTATAAACATTGGGGTACAAGTGGCCCTATGCATCAGTACTCCTGTATCCCTTGGATAAATTCCTAGCAGTGCTATTGCTGGGTCATAGGGTAGGTCTATTTTTAATTTTCTGAGGAACCTCCACACTGCTTTCCAGAGCGGCTGCACCAATTTGCATTCCCACCAACAGTGCAAGAGGGTTCCCGTTTCTCCACATCCTCTCCAGCATCTATAGTCTCCTGATTTGTTCATTTTGGCCACTCTGACTGACGTGAGGTGATACCTGAGTGTGGTTTTGATTTGTATTTCCCTGATAAGGAGCGACGCTGAACATCTTTTCATGTGCCTGTTGGCCATCCGGATGTCTTCTTTAGAGAAGTGTCTATTCATGTTTTCTGCCCATTTCTTCACTGGGTTATTTGTTATTCGGGTGTGGAGTTTGGTGAGCTCTTTATAGATTTTGTATACTAGCCCTTTGTCCGATATGTCTTTTGCAAATATCTTTTCCCATTCCGTTGGTTGCCTTTTAGTTTTGTTGGTTGTTTCCTTTGCTGTGCAGAAGCTTTTTATTTTCATAAGGTCCCAGTAATTCACTTTTGCTTTTAATTCCCTTGCCTTTGGGGATGTGTCGAGTAAGAGATTGCTACGGCTGAGGTCAGAGAGGTCTTTTCCTGCTTTCCCCTCTAAGGTTTTGATGGTTTCCTGTCTCACATTCAGGTCCTTTATCCATTTTGAGTTTATTTTTGTGAATGGTGTGAGAAAGTGGTCTAGTTTCAACCTTCTGCATGTTGCTGTCCAGTTCTCCCAGCACCATTTGTTAAAGAGGCTGTCTTTTTTTCCATTGGATGTTCCTTCCTGCTTTGTCAAAGATGAGTTGGCCATACGTTTGTGGGTCTAGTTCTGGGGTTTCTATTCTATTCCATTGGTCTATGTGTCTGTTTTTGTGCCAATACCATGCTGTCTTGATGATTACAGCTTTGTAGTAGAGGCTAAAGTCTGGGATTGTGATGTCTCCCGCTTTGGTCTTCTTCTTCAAAATTACTTTGGCTATTCGGGGCCTTTTGTGGTTCCATATGAATTTTAGGATTGCTTGTTCTAGTTTCAAGAAGAATGCTGGTGCAATTTTGATTGGGATTGCATTGAATGTGTAGATAGCTTTGGGTAGTATTGACATTTTGACAATATTTATTCTTCCAATCCATGAGCAGGGAATGTCTTTCCATTTCTTTAAATCTTCTTCAATTACCTTCATAAGCTTTCTATAGTTTTCAGCATACAGATCCTTTACATCTTTGGTTAGATTTATTCCTAGGTACTTTATGCTTCTTGGTGCAATTGTGAATGGGATCAGTTTCTTTATTTGTCTTTCTGTTGCTTCATTGTTAGTGTATAAGAATGCAACTGATTTCTGTACGTTGATTTTGTATCCTGCAACTTTGCTGAATTCCTGTATCAGTTGTAGCAGACTTTTGGTGGAGTCTATCGGATTTTCCATGTATAATATCATGTCATCTGCAAAAAGCGAAAGCTTGACTTCATCTTTGCCAATTTTGATGCCTTTGATTTCCTTTTGTTGTCTGATTGCTGATGGTAGAACTTCCAGCACTATGTTAAACAACAGCGGTGAGAGTGGGCATCCCTGTCGTGTTCCTGATCTCAGGGAAAAAGCTCTCAGTTTTTCCCCGTTGAGGATGATGTTAGCTGTGGGCTTTTCATAAATGGCTTTTATGATCTTTAAGTATGTTCCTTCTATCCCGACTTTCTCAAGGGTTTTTATTAAGAAAGGGTGCTGGATTTTGTCAAAGGCCTTTTCTGCATTGATTGACAGGATCATATGGTTCTTCTCTTTTTTTTTGTTAATGTGATGTATCACGTTGATTGATTTGCGAATGTTGAACCAGCCCTGCATCCCAGGAATGAATCCCACTTGATCATGGTGAATAATTCTTTTTATATGCCGTTGAATTCGATTTGCTAGTATCTTATTGAGAATTTTTGCATCCATATTCATCAGGGATATTGGCCTGTAGTTCTCTTTTTTTACTGGGTCTCTGTCTGGTTTAGGAATCAAAGTAATACTGGCTTCATAGAATGAGTCTGGAAGTTTTCCTTCCCTTTCTATTTCTTGGAATAGCTTGAGAAGGATAGGTATTATCTCTGCTTTAAACGTCTGGTAGAACTCCCCTGGGAAGCCGTCTAGTCCTGGACTCTTATTTGTTGGGAGATTTTTGATAACCGATTCAATTTCTTCGCTGGTTATTGGTCTGTTCAAGCTTTCTATTTCCTCCTGATTGAGTTTTGGAAGCGTGTGGGTGTTCAGGAATTTGTCCATTTCTTCCAGGTTGTCCAATTTGTTGGCATATAATTTTTCATAGTATTCCCTGATAATTGTTTGTATCTCTGAGGGATTGGTTGTAATAATTCCATTTTCATTCATGATTTTATCTATTTGGGTCATCTCCCTTTTCTTTTTGAGAAGCCTGGCTAGAGGTTTGTCAATTTTGTTTATTTTTTCAAAAAACCAACTCTTGGTTTTGTTGATCTGCTCTACAGTTTTTTTAGATTCTATATTGTTTATTTCTGCTCTGATCTTTATTATTTCTCTTCTTCTGCTGGCTTTAGGCTGCCTTTGCTGTTCTGCTTCTATTTCCTTTAGGTGTGCTGTTAGATTTTGTATTTGGGATTTTTCTTGTTTCTTGAGATAGGCCTGGATTGCAATGTATTTTCCTCTCAGGACTGCCTTTGCTGCGTCCCAAAGCGTTTAGATTGTTGTATTTTCATTTTCGTTTGTTTCCATATATTTTTTTATTTCTTCTCTAATTGCCTGGTTGACCCACTCATTCGTTAGTAGGGTGTTCTTTAACCTCCATGCCTTTGGAGGTTTTCCAGACATTTTTCCTGTGGTTGATTTCAAGCTTCATAGCATTGTGGTATGAAAGTATGCATGGTATAATTTCAATTCTTGTAAACTTATGAAGGGCTGTTTTGTGACCCAGTACATGATCTATCTTGGAGAATGTTCCATGTGCACTCAAGAAGAAAGTATATTCTGTTGCTTTGGGATGCAGAGTTCTAAATATATCTGTCAAGTCCATCTGATCCAATGTCTCATTCAGTGCCCTTGTTTCTTTATTGACCGTGTGTCTAGATGATCTATCCATTTCTGTAAGTGGGGTGTTAAAGTCCCCTGCAATTACCACATTCTTATCAATAAGGTTGCTTATGTTTATGAGTAATTGTTTTATATATTTGGGGGCTCCAGTATTCGGCGCATAGACATTTATAATTGTTAGCTCTTCCTGATGGATAGACCCTGTAACTATTATATACTGTCCTTCTTCATCTCTTGTTACAGCCTTTAATTTAAAGTCTAGTTTGTCTGATATAAGTATGGCTACTCCAGCTCTCTTTTGGCTTCCAGTCGCATGATAAATAGTTCTCCATCCCCTCACTCTCAATCTAAAGGTGTCCTCAGGTCTAAAATGAGTCTCTTGTAGACAGCAAATAGATGGGTCTTGTTTTTTTATCCATTCTGATACCCTATGTCTTTTGGTTGGCGCATTTAATCCATTTACATTCAGTGTTATTATAGAAAGATACGGGTTTAGAGTCATTGTGATGTCTGTATGTTTTATGCTTGTAGTGATGTCTCTGGTACTTTGTCTCACAGGATCCCCCTTAGGATCTCTTGTAGGGCTGGTTTAGTGGTGACAGATTCCTTCAGTTTTTGTTTGTTTGGGAAGACCTTTATCTCTCCTTCTATTCTAAATGACAGACTTGCTGGATAAAGGATTCTCGGCTGCATATTTTTTCTGTCTAGCACCCTGAAAATCTCGTGCCAATTCTTTCTGGCCTGCCAAGTTTCAAAAGAGAGATCAGTCACGAGTCTTATAGGTCTCCCTTTATATGTGAGGGCACGTTTACCCCTTGCTGCTTTCAGAATTTTCTCTTTATCCTTGTATTTTGCCAGTTTCACTATGATATGTCGTGCAGAAGATCGATTCAAGTTACGTCTGAAGGGAGTTCTCTGTGCCTCTTGGATTTCAACGCCTTTTTCCTTCCCCAGATCCGGGAAGTTCTCAGCTATCATTTCTTCAAGTACCCCTTCAGCACCTTTCCCTCTCTCTTCCTCCTCTGGGATACCAATTATGCGTATATTATTTCTTTTTAGTGCATCACTTAGTTCTCTAATTTTCCCCTCATTCTCCTGGATTTTTTTATCTCTCTTTTTCTCAGCTTCCTCTTTTTCCATAACTTCATCTTCTAGTTCACCTATTCTCTCCTCTGCCTCTTCAATTCGAGCCGTGGTGGTTTCCATTTTGTTATGCATTTCATTTAAAGCGTTTTTTCAGCTCCTCGTGACTGGTCCTTAGTCCCTTGATCTCTGTAGCAAGAGATTCTCTGCTGTCCTCTATACTGTTTTCAAGCCCAGCGATTAATTTTATGACTATTATTCTAAATTCACTTTCTGTTATATTATTTAAATCCTTTTTGATCAGCTCATTAGCTGTTGTTATTTCTTGGAGATTCTTCTGAGGGGAATTCTTCCGCTTGGTCATTTTGGATAGTCCCTGGCGTGGTGAGGACCTGCAGGGCACTTCCCCTGTGCTGTGGTGTATAACTGGAGTTGGTGGGTGGAGCCGCAGTCAGACCTGATGTCTGCCCCCAGCCCACCGCTGGGGCCACAGTCAGACTGGTGTATGCCTTCTCTTCCCCTCTCCTAGGGGCGGGATTCACTGTGGGGTGGCATGGCCCGTCTGGGCTACTTGCACACTGCCAGGCTTGTGAAGCTGGGGATCTGGCATATTAGCTGGGGTGGGTAGGCAAGGTGCACAGGGGCAGGAGGGGCAGGCTTAGCTCGCTTCTCCTTAGGTGATCCACTTCAGGAGGGGCCCTGTGGCAGCAGGAGGGAGTCAGATCCGCTGCCGGAGGTTTGGCTCCACAGAAGCGCAGAGTTGGGTGTTGGCTCGGAGCAAGCAAGTTCCCTGGCAGGAACTGGTTCTCTTTGGGATTTTGGCTGGGGGATGGGCGGGGGAGATGGCTCTGGCGAGCGCCTTTGTTCCCCACCAAACTGAGCTCCGTTGTCCGGGGGCTCAGCAGCTCTCCCTCCCTTTGTCCTCCAGCCTTCCCACTTTCCGAGCAGAGCTGTTAACTTATGAGCTCCCAGACGCTAAGTCGCGCTTGCTCTCGGAACACAGTCCGTCAGGCCCCTCCGCTTTTGCCAGCCAGACTCGGGGGCTCTGCTTGGCCGGCGAGCTGCCCCTCCGCCCCGGCTCCCTCCCGCCAGTCCGTGGAGCACGCACCGCCTCGCCGTCCTTCCTACCCTCTTCCATGGGCCTCTCGTCTGCGCTTGGCTCCGGAGACTCCGTTCTGCTAATCCTCTGGCGGTTTTCTGGGTTATTTAGGCTGGTGTAGGTGGAATCTAAGTGATCAGCAGGACGCGCGGTGAGCCCAGCGTCCTCCTATGTCGCCATCTTCCCTCCTATCCCTCTAATTCTTAAATCATGCTCTTTTGCCTTAATCTCCCTCTTTTTTTCTGCTTCATTATTCTCCATAAGTTTGTCCTTTATATCACTAATTTTCTGTTCTGCCTCATCCATCCTTGCTGCCGCGGCATCCATCCATGATTGCAGCTCAGTTATAACATTTTTTATTTTATCCTGACTAGTTTTTACTTCTTTTGTCTCCACAGAAAGGGATTCTAATGTATTTTCGAGTCCAGCAAGTATGCTTACTATCATGATTCTAAATTCTGGTTCAGACATCTTGCTTGTATCTGTGTTGGTTAAATCCCTGGCTGGTCGTTTCTTCCTGCTCTTTCTTTTGTGGTGAATTCCTTTGTTTTGTCATTTTGAAGGGAGAAAAGAAATTACTGAAGTAGAAAAATTAAAATTAAAAAAGTATTAAAATTAAAAAATTAAAAACACACAGACAAAATTGAATAAATGATGCTAGATCCTAGGTGTGTTTTGATCTGGGTGTTGAAATTTGCTTGATAGATTAGAGAAATAAAGGGGGAAAGAAAAAAGAAAAAGAAAAAAAGGGAATAGTTTAAAAATGTGAAAAAATGAATACACTAAAGTAGACTAAAGTGAAATGATGGAAATAAAACAGAATTTGAAAAAATTAACACCAAAGGAAAGAATATACTAGAAAATAATTGAAGAAAAATATTTTTAATAAAAATTAAAAATATAAATGAATTTTTTCTCTTCCTGTACTCAAGAAAAAGAAAAGAAATGAAAAAGAGAAAAAATAGAAAAAGAAAAAAAAGGAAATCGTTTGAAAATTTGAAAAAGTTAATACACTGTAGTAGACTAAATTAAAATGATGGAAGTAAAATAGGATTTGAAAAAATTTACACAAAAGTAAAAAATATAGTACAAAATTTAAAGAAAAATGTTTTTAATAAAAATTTAAAATAAAAATGAATTTTTTCTCTTTTTTGCCTTCAAGAAAAAGAAACGAAAAAGAGAAAAAAGAAAAAGAAAAAAAGGAAATCGTTTGAAAATTTGAAAAAGTGAATACACTGAAGTAGAATAAAATAAAATGATGGAAGTAAAATAGAATTTGAAAAAATTTACACAAAAGTAAAAAAAGTAGTAAAAAATTTAAAGAAAAATATTTTTAATAAAAATTTAAAATAAAAATGAATTTTTTCTCTTTCTGTATCCAAGAAAAAGAAAGAAGTTGAAAAGAGAAAAAAAAGAAAGAAAATTGAATAGATTTTAACATTGAAATACAACTGAAATTACTTTGTTTTTCCCTAGAAGTCAAACTATGAAGCTTAAACTATAGTCCTTAAACTAAGCAGGTGGTGAGACTTCTGTTCTTGAAGAGCGAGGTTGGCCCATTTGGGCGGGGCTTAGTGTAAGGTCTCCGTTCTCCATTAGGTGGCGCTGGTAGCCTACTGGGGTGGATTGTTGTGGCACTCGTAGGTGTATGCGCATGTGTGGGAGTGGTGAAAGTGGTGTCACCCAGCTACCCAGTCTCTAGTATTGGAACTCTGTTCTCCCCAATCAGCAATCGCACACCTGTCTTCATCTTTCGTCACTCCCTGCTTTTACGCTGTCTGTGACCAAGCACCAGGTAGTAGTACCTTTCTCCTGAGTTTTGTCTCACATGTGGCTTTTTTCCCCGGCCCCTTACTTCTGGGGGACTATGGCTTTGACCTGTTCCGCCCCTCTGCCGAGGGTCTCACCAAGCAATGGCTGGGTGCCAGCTGCACCCAGGAATGCTTGCTGGACCCTGCTGCTACTGTGCCCCGAGACTGCAGCCAGGTGCCAGCCTGCACCAGAAAAGGTTTTCAAAATAGTGTAGCAGCAGCCTTTCAGGGATTATGGAAAATCACAACACACATCTGGCACCAGGTTTCACCCTTAACAGCCTTGTTCCAGCACCAGCCAATGTGGCAGTTCTCTGGGATCTGCTGGGACCAAATGGCCTCAACATTCTCTACCAAATGTCCTTCCAGCAGTGGAACCGCTTCTCCCTTTGTGGCCCAAGGACCTCCCAGACCCGACTCTGCTCCTGGGGATCTGCCCTTCCCACCAGAGCACCACCAGGTATCAAGCTGTGGAGTTTCAGACTCTGTATTCCCCTTGTTTGCAGTCTTAATGGAGTTTAAACCCTCTCCTTTCTCCTTTCTCCCCTTTTAGTTTAGTCCTTGTGGCTATTTCCAATTTTCCACTTTCTCTCCAGCTGCTTTTGGGGAGGGGTGCTTTTCCCGTATTCTCTCCCTGTCTCTGTCTTCTCTCTGCCCGCAAAAGCGGCTCCCTGCCGCCCCTGGCTTCTCTCTCCCCAAGTTTACCTCTCTGCTCTGAGTACCTGCTGAATTCTGTGGTTCAGTTTGTGCAGATTGTTGTGTTAATCCTCCAATCAGTTTTCTAGGTGTGCGGGATGGTTTAGTGTTTGCCTGGCTGTATTTCATGGACTCGAGACACACAAAACTTCCATGCTGTTATGCCATTTTGGTTCCCCCCACCACACACACGGTACCATTTCTTAAGGGCGTGGCCCACTCCTCCCCTTGGCCTGCTTTGGATTTTGTGTCTCCCTCTCTCTCTGCCCCCTCCCCTGCTCGTGCTCTGTCTCTCTGTCTCTCCCTCAAAAACAAAAACAAAACAAAAACATTTATATGTACAAGGGACTTGGGTTTGATAGAATGGAGAATCCTCAGGGATGGGCCCCCTGCCAACACTCACTCACTCACCTCTACCCACTTTCTCACTCTTCCCTCTGCTCCCACCACCCTCCTCTTATACTCTCTCCAGGCCAGCAAAGAGGCTCTTGCTTCAGATCTTTGCCCTCTCTCTCCACCTGGCCTGGAACATTCTTTCCATGGGTCTCCATCACTCCCTTCACTTAGGTGTCAGCTCAGACGTCAGAGCAACCTTCCCTGACACCCCCATCTGTAGTGACACCCCGCTTCACCCTCACCCACCCATCCTGTGTCTCATGGTTTGCTTACTGTCTGTCCCCACTGTCTCCTGATTTCATCTCATTCACCACTGAACCCGAAACCATGTTGAGGCTCCGTGAATCACCCCTGAAGGAAGGAAAGAAACTTAAATTCCTCAAAGAACTCAGGGCACCAAGAACTATCTAGCTTGGATAGGTATGAGGAGTATTTTCTCAAAGGTGGGAAAACCATTTTCTAGAAATCTGAAATGCATTAAAAATTAGGACTTTTATCATTATCAACTTCTCTTCTTTGTTAGACTAAACTACCCAATTTTTGGAGTTGCTTACTCTCCTTGGGATTTATCTCCAGTGATGCTGTAAAGAGAGCTTCAGGTTTTGATATGTTGAACCCCAGGAGCAGTTTGACAGTTTCCTTACTGCTTACAACCCACAGTTCCCTACAGAGGCTCCCTCTTCACCATAGCTTGTGCCAGCTGGTTGTCACAGCATTCTTTAAACTGCAGGAATAAAGGCATTGCATGCCATTTTCTATATTGGATGCCTTCATGCTATGGACGCATCTCCATGGAGAAATCCTGTACATAAAGTGAAAACCAATGTCTGATAACTTTACAAAAGCTCAATCGGGGTATTATTAAGAGGAGAAATTGCAGCACACTGAATGTGAACTCTGTTGCTTGCGTCATATTTTATAAATGCCTAGAGAAGTATGAGTGTAATACCGTGTTTATTTTTCTAAATTATATTTCTACTTCCTGGACCCCCAAAACATAGTTGGTGATTAAAAAATGGTCACATCAGGGATGCCTAGGTGGCTCAATCCATTAGGCATCTGACTTCGGCTCAGGTCATGAATGAGTTCAAGCCCTGCCTTGGGCTCTGTGCTGACAGCTCAGAGCCTGGAACCTGCTAGGGATTCTGTGTCTCCCTCTCTCTGCCCCTCCCCTGTTTGCTCTTTCTCTCTCTCTTTCTCAAAAATGAATAAACATTTAAAAAAGTGGCCACATCCTTTTATGGATACCATCCTGATTATTACCGTATCCAGGCAATAGACTCTTAATTGCTGCAAAATAAGAGAAATTTATTTATTTGTAGTTGGCCACTACATCCATACATATGGATAAAACTTTAGATGTATTTTAGATGTTCCCAGATATCAGGCATACAAACTGTATTAAGCAAGCTTCATTTTAAGAAATATGTTTTTAGTAACAGCAAGTATAATGGAATATAAAATAAAATTAAAAACCAGTGGTCTTTCTGTTCCCCAGCAGAAGAACAAAAGACTTTGGAAAGATAAGTCTTTATCCCCACATTCCAAAGGTCAACTCACTGGGCTTCTGTTAAACTAGAATTGGCAAGAATTCCACAGAAAGCCTCTAGAAGCTTTTTCCAGAAAGAAATTGTGGACAAAGTTAGCAGAACACATAGGCCACCCCTCATTAACCTAAAGGCACAAGGGCAGACTGAGAGCCTATAGGGCGAGAGAAGAGTGAACCCTGAAGTGGAGTCTAGACTGGCGCTCCTCAAAGCGTGTCTCTCCCAACTGTCATTGCACATCCACCATGACGTAAGTGTAGGAATTAAGTGTTCAGAATTTGTATAGCAGTTTGACAAAGTAATTATATTTCCATTGAACCCAAAATGGTATATTTTATTATTTACTCAATTCTTTTTTTAAAAAAATGTTAATGTTTATTTATTTTTGAGAGGGATACAGAGCATGAGTGGGGGAGGGGCAGACAGAGAGGGAGACACAGAATTCGAAGCAGGCTCTGGGCTCTGAGCTGTCAGCTCAGAGCCTGACACGGGCCACAAGATCATAACCTGAGCTGAAGTCGGATGCTCAACTGACTGAGCCACCCAGGCGCCCCTCAATTATTATTCTTATGTGACTATTTTTTTTTAGTTTTTTTTAACTTTTATTTTTTATTTTTTAAGATTTACATCCAAATTAGTTAGCATATAGTGAAACAATGATTTCAGGAGTAGATTTCTTAATGCCCTTTACCCATTTAGCCCATCCCCCCTCCCACAACCCCTCCAGTAACCCTCTGTTTGCTCTCTGTATTTATGAGTCTCTTCTGTTTTGTCCTCCTCCCTGTTTTTATATTGTTTTTGTTTCCCTTCCCTTATGTAACTATTTTAAAATTTTATTTTTCTAGTAATTAATTTTTATTATAATGTTTAAAAGTATTGGTCCACTGCAGATTGTAGTTAAAAAAAAAAAAAAGAAACCTTCACTGTAGATAATTTTAGAAGCACTTGTCAAAATCAAATTGAACTATGTAACTAAATCCATCGCCAGACAGTCAACTCTTAGCAGAACTGAAGTTAAAGCATAGATGTACAGGTTGTTCTCAGTTTGTGTATTAAATGCTTCCTGGTGAGTTTGAGGTAGCACGTGAGAGGTCAGGTTCTTGATAAAGTGTCTAACTACCTTCGTTATGTGAGTATTTCATTTGACAAATATGTATTGTTAAATGTTCCAGATGCTTAGAATACACTAGTGAATAAAATAGCAAAAAAATGGAGTTTACATTCTAGTGGAAGAAGATGAAGAGTGAACAATGAACATAAGAAGCAAGTGAATTACCCAAATGTAGAGCGGTAAATCAATGAAAGAAAGGCAAAAGTGGGGTGTACCAGAGCACCAGAGTAGGGTTGTGTGTGTCTCTCTGTGTGTAATGATGATGATTTAAAATACTGTGGTAAGGGTAAGCCTCAATGAGAAGGTGGCATTTGAATAGAAGTTTGAATATCATGAGGGATTAGTCCTGTGGCTTTAGGAGGAAGAATGGTCCAGGCTGAGGGAAGGGCTAGTGCAAAAAGCCAGGGTTAGGGTAGCTGGGAGGATGGGTCAGGGAAGAGGAAGAAGCCCAGTGTGGTAGAGGAGAGAGGTCAAGGGAAGGGGATAAGAGATGATGTCAGAGAGGTAATGGGAACCCAGACTTCTTAGGGCCAATGGGAGTACTTTGGCTTTTGCTGAGTGAAATAGAAAGCCGTGGCGTAGAGGGCCTTGAGTGCAGGGGCGATCACTCAAGCTGCCATGTTTGGAATAGAATAGGATGGAAGACCAGTTTGGAGGCTAGTCTAAGTGAGAGATGATGATGGTTCGGTCTATGGTGGTAGTGGGAGATGTGATGAGAGGTAGGTAGATTCTAGTTATATGTTTGTGGTAGAGCTAACAGGATTTCCTGACCTATGAGGAAGTGGCATCCAAGCGAAAAGAGAAATCAATTGTTTTGATCTCACTTGTTTTTTTTTCCTTCCATTATAACTTTAGAGCCATATTAGTTATGATTTCTGATTTTTATTGGAATTCTCAGTTTGAAGAAACAAAAGGATGTTCTTTTTTAGAAGCACCCCTCTGTCAGTTAAGGTCTGGATCTTGGTAATGGCTCAATGAGCACAGAAGGTTCTCACACACATACTGTCTATTGTAGAGGTGATGGGTCAAGTAGGCCTTTGGCTTTCCAAAAGATCTGTTCATCAGACATGCAGCCAGAAGCTACATTTTTTTCAGTTTCAACCATACCCCTTCTGAAATGTAAACTCCAATTGGACTTGAAATCTGACCCCTTCAAAAATCTGCCTTTTATCGAGAGGGCCCTGACATCAGCAAGCTTCTGTTTTTAGCACCAGAGCATCCTGGGGTTTTAAAACAATACTATACAATGAGGAAAGTACAGTCTCCTCGATAAATGGTGCTGGGAAAATTGGACAGCCACATACAAAAGAATGAAACCGGGCCACTGTCTTATACCATATGCAAAAAAGTAACTCAAGATGAAATAAGTCTTGAATGTAAGCACTGAAACCATAGAAATCCTAGAAGAAAACATAGGTGGTAAGTTCCCTGACATTGGTCTTGGTGATGATTTTTTGGATTTGACACCAAAGGCAAAAGTAAAAAAAGTGGGACTACATCAAACTAAAAAGCTTCTGGACAGCAAAGGAAACAGTCAACAAGATGAAAAGGCAACCTACTGAATGGGAGAAAATATTTGCAAATTATATATCTGATAAGGAATTAATATCCAAAAAATATATAGAACTTATACAACTCAATAGCAAAAAAACAGTCTGAATAAAATAGGCAGAGGACCTGAATAGACATTTTTCCAAAGAAGACATACAGATGGCCAACAGGTACATGAAAAGAGTCTCAATTTCACTAATTATCAGGGAAATGCAAATTAAAACCATAATTAAATATCACCTCACACCTGTTAGAATGGCTGTTCTCAAAAAGACAAGAGATTAAAAATGTTGGCGAGGATGTGGAGAAAAGAGAACCCTTGTGTACTGGTGGTGGGAATGTAAACTGATGAAGCCATTATGAAGAACTGTATGGAGGTTCCTCCAAAAATTAAAGCTACCATAGGATCTAACAATCCCACTTCTGGGTATTTATCCGAAAACAACAAAAACACTAACTCAAAAAGATATATTCACCTCTGTGTTCATTGTAGCATTAATTACAAGAGCCAAGATATGGAAACAACTTAAGTGGCTATTAATGGAGGAATGGATAAAGAAAATGTGATATATATGTATATATTTATATATAATACACGCACATATACACAATGGAGTATTATTTGGCCATGAAAAAGAATGGAATCTTGCTATTTCCAACAACACAGATAGACCTTGAGGACATTATGCTAAGTGAAATAAGTCCAACAGAGAAAGACAAATACCATATGATCTCACTTACATGTGGAATCTAAAAAATCCAAAATCTCATTGATACAGAGAACAGATGGTGGTATGTATAGCCTAGCAACTATAGTTAATCCTACTGTATTGCATATTTGAAAGTTACTAAGAGTAGATCTTAAAAGTTCTCCTCACAAGAAAAAAAGTTCTGTAACTGTGTGGTGATGCATGTTAACTAGAAGTATGGTGATCGTTTTGCAACATACACATGTATCAAATCATTATGTTGTACACCTGAAACTAATATAATGTAAGTCAATTATAACTTGATTTTTAAAAATAAAAAAATGTAAAAAATTAAAAACAGAATCCCATTCAGAAGAGATATAGACATAACTTCCCTGAGGAGCTGTCCCAGGCCTGTCCCAGGCTTGTCTCCAGCCTACAAGGCCTGCGTTACCATCCCAAGTGACACACTGGAGAACAAGCTTTGGTGTAAGCAACTTGCCTACAGTCACCCAACTCATTGATGCAGCCAGGATTTACACTCAGATGGTTTCACCCGAAGTCCTTTGATGTTCACCATCTCAGTACTCTGCCTCTTAACATAACCTAACACTTGCCAAATGACAGTCACATTCTGTCCTCTGGAACAGCAACTTTCCCCTGTGGAAAACCCCATGTAAGACAGACCAGGACTATGTCTTCCAATTTCTATAGTTTTCCAACCCAGGGCATTCATCTTGCCTGGATTGAACTTCAGCCAGTTCATTTTCAGCCAAGTCTCCAATTTAAGCAGCCAGTGGGTAAAATACAAAACCCAACCCTGTTGGAATCAGATGAAAAAGAAAATACAGGCTGGGAATTCTTGGCGTAATGATGAAGCAGGAGGTCCAGGTCCCTTGCTGGTGTTTTAAATGGTCTCCTATTGACACCGAACAGGGAGCATCACTCTGGCAGGAGACACAGGGGCAACATCCTCTCAGTGGATGAGCAATCACCACAAACCACCTTTTGGGTTTTTGGAGAGAAGAATATATTTGCTGGAGCCAAAACCAAACAGAGCTCTATCCACTCCACCTCAATACCCGAAATTGAATAGTGCTTGGCGGTGGTACAAGGAGCACAATAAATATTAAGTCAGCCAAACTCAATTCGATTGACCATAGTGCTTGAGTGGGAAACCATAAAGAATTGATTGAAATGGTTCTGCTCATCCCTTGTGTCTATCCTGCACCCACATCGAACCTTCTCTTTATCGATCCTTTCCACCTGCTCAGTCACAGCCACCAGGAGTGCTGCAAGCCCATTAAGCTTAAGGAAGCCCACACAGGACGGTGTGTGGACAGAACATGGGGACAGAGAGCACAGACTTTAGTCCTTTGTCTCCTCTCACCCTGGAAGCAAGGGTCAGTCAGGAGGGAAGGATCCAGAACAGGTGTCCCCTGGGGGACGATGGAGGGGGAGAGCCTGCAGATTCTGAAGGGGGGTGACCAAGGAAGAGGGGAGAGTTTAGAGAAAGGGAGAATAGAGGGAGGTAGGGGTAGAAAAACTAAAAAGAAGCGAGGATGGAATAAGCCAAATGGAAAGGACGCCAGCAGAAACCCAGGAAGCCTCTCCAGCATTTGTCCAAACAACGCTATTCTGCCTTCCTACTCTTTCTTCAAGACCTTAGAGAATGTATAACAGGTATGAAGACAGATGCCTGGAGAGTCTTTTTAACCTATCTACTGAACCCTGGTGGGACTGAACCCTATTTACTTGAAGCCCCACTGCCTTCCTACACGGAACGGCTAACAGGCACCTGCCACCACCTGCTCAGGTGTGTGCCCCTCCCCCCCCCCCAATCTGAAAGACTGTCAAGGGCAGGGATTGTTTCTAATAGGTCTTTAAGCCCTTGCCCTTAATAGGATTCCTGCCTCATGGCTGTTACTTAATAAATAATAAATGGAAAACCTAAATCCCATAAAAGCCAGATCATTGGGCAGACACAGAATACACCCTGTGTTATTGCATGTATAGAAAGTTCCAAAATGGACAAAACTAATTGAAGG
Organism: Felis catus; assembly: GCF_018350175.1. NCBI lineage: Eukaryota > Metazoa > Chordata > Mammalia > Carnivora > Felidae > Felis > Felis catus. The sequence goes on from NC_058369.1 coordinate 80,712,703, forward strand.
ACAGTAGAATGTGGTATGAGGGGCTTCTAAAGAATGATGATGTTCTATAGCTTGATCTGGGTGGTACCTGTCTTGTGTTTCCTTTGAGAAAATTATTGTACACTTATGATTTGCGCACTTTTCTGTATGTCTGTCATGTGTGCTTCAATACAAAGTTTACTAAAAGAAAAATCAAATGATTAGCTACTCCAGAGAGACCCTATCAAAAGAAATTGATGTGGATGAGAGATTCAAATCATACAACGAGCTTTCTTTTGTTGAGTATGAATTGAAATAGCTTGCAAATTAGGACATGCCTCACCAGCACCTCCTAAACACAATTACTCAGTAGCCTACCTTATTGCACTGCTGATCGATCATTGATCCTTAACAGGTCAACAAAAAGAAATGCATCCATACGTATGTACAAATTACAATCTAATTAAGGACCTCTACAGTACCACGTTTTATATTATTGATTCCCCAAAATGTTGTTACACTGGAGGCGAACAAAAAGACTTCTCTGCATCAGTAGGCTTCCAGGATGTCAGACACTGAAAAGTGAATTGTGCCTCTGATTAATTGATTTTAATAATAATAATTTTATTTATATGGAGACCTTGCCAAGGTATTCAGGGAGCTGTAAAGCAACCCATAATCCATGATTAAAGCATTATACAAGCAATATATAACAAGACTTCCTCCTAAAGTAAAACAAAGGGAAGAGATGGATGGGACTGAGATATGAAGTTGCAGGAGAGGGAACAGGCCGTAGATTCAGTGTGGAAAGGGTGATAAATGCTTCATTAGGGAAAGAGGGGAGTTTCCTGGGTTCGGCGAAGGGGTGTAATTTAACAGAGTTGGATTGAAATAGTGGCCTGTGGGGAGTGAGTCCTAGCCCTGCAGAGATGTGTGCGTTTCCTCCTCCGTGAGCCTGATGGAGGGAGTGCAGATACTAATCACATCTTTCCTGCCAACTGCATCCTACCTATGAGTGGGATTTTTCATAATGACCCAAATAACAGAAGTTAAGGAAATATGAATAAATTATTCCTCACTTCTTGACATCGGCAAAAGCTCTAAGTAATGTTCTTTTTGTCAGAAAGTCCTAAACTAAGTCCTGGAAAATACAAACGTATGCGAAAGGGACTGTGATGGTGCCTGAGTGTCAAAGTTCTGAGAGAACCACAGCAGGAGCTGGGAATTAGGAATGACTGTTGGAACTTCATTCCTCCACAGCCCCTTCCCCATCTCCACCCTCAGTTCTTTCCCTGCCCCCAGGCCAGCACAGCTCTGTCCACGGCCACCCCCACCCCACACCTGACCTCTCCCCACCCTTGTTTGTTTCTGGCTTTCTTTTACTGTGACTTCAACCATGGATGGACATTTAAAAAGTAGTGGAGGGGCGCCTGGGTGGCTCAGTCAGTTAAGCGTCTGACTTCGGCTCAGGTCATGATCTCACAGTCTGTGAGTTCGAGCCCCGTGTCGGGCTCTGTGCTGACAGCTCAGAGCCTGGAGCCTGCTTCGGATTCTGTGTCTCCCTCTCTCTGACCCTCCCCCGTTCCTGCTCTGTCTCTCTCTCTGTCTCAAAAATAAACAAAAACATTTAAAAAAATTTTAAAGTAGTAGAAAGCAGAGAAAGATATTAAGAAGTAGAAAAAATTTTTCTCTAGTCCAACCACCCAAAAGCAGCAGCTGTTTTTGAGATTTTCTGACTGTGTTCAAGTGTGTGTGTGGTGTGGGTGTGTGTGTGACATGTACATGAGAAAAATGGCTCTGTGGATATGTAAATTGTCAGTCATTATTTCTAGGTTGTGGAATGGCAGTTGATTTTCTCTTTTATTTCTATGTGTTTTTAATTTTTTTTGTTTATGTATTTATTTTTTGAGAGAGAGAGAGAGAGAGAAAGCCGGGGAGGGGCAGAAAGAGAGAGAGAGGGAGACAGAAATCTGAAGCAGGCTCTGCACTGTCAGCACAGAGCTTGATGTGGGGCTGGAACTCACGAACGGTGAGATGATGACCTGAGCTGAAACCAAGAGTGGGACGCACAACCAACTGAGCCACCCAGGCGTCCCTTATTTCTATATTTTTATATCATATTAGGAGAAATTATATGCAGCCATCTTTTAATTAAAATCAGGGAAAGAATAATAAAGTGAAACAGGTGAAGTGGGTGACTTCTCTGTTGAGTTTTGCCACCTGATATGAAATGTTACACAGTCCATCTTTTTTAGATGTATTGACATAATAAAATATGACATCCAGAAAGATGATATGGCTGATGCTGAGACAACATTTTTGAACACAAGCTGATGGTCTAGTTCTGCTCCATTCTGGGTTATGAGTCTACTTCACGGTTAGTTTGGCCATGTGAGTAACAGGAAAGGAAAGAGGCATTGTAGGAAAAGGAAAAGTAATTAACGAAAACTGCAAGTGATGAGGTGAAGACTGGGAGTGAGGTAGCCTCACCAGCAAGGTAGGCTGTGCAGTTAAACAGAAAGACTGAGATCACCAAAGGGAATTTTCCCACAGCCAGAGCCGGGGCAGAAAATTCCCTGTGGCTCGATTAATTTCACCTAATCCCTGAGCAACTAAAATAAAGCCTTTATCTTATACTGGGTAGATACAGTGACTAATATGTACCCAATAGACTATGATGTTGTCTGTAATGAAATAAAAAAAAAATTAAATCCGTCTTTTGTTTCATGTTATTCTTATCTTGGTTGGCCATGTAATCATGTGCCTTTGTTGGATGAAAGCTAGAAAGATGTTCTGGCCAGGGAGGAAGGGGAGCCAGAGTTTACTGGGAATCCTTGGGCAATGAGTGATTGATTAGCGGGTGAGGAGTCAAGTGAGAGCTAGTGCCCTGGATTGAATAAAAGAGCTTCCATTATTCAGTGAGCGCTAGGGAAGGATGGGGAGAGACTGCATGGAAGGCTGCCATGAGTCTAAGAGAAAAGCAACTTTCTGGGAAAAAAGCAGACATTAGGGCAAAGAAGGCAACCGTATTCTACCCACGGAGCAAAAATTTGACATTACAGAGGACAGAGGGTAAGAAATGAGTCTAGAGAGAGACAGATTGGAGAATGTTAACACCATACCTATTTTGCTCTTGTGGGTCTATGTCTACTTCAGTATTTGCCCTTCTCTTGATTGCTGATTACATAATCACCAATTTTATAGATTGTTATGTTGGAGATGAGGGATTTTTTTGAAAGCCTGGGTCTGACGCTACAGGATTGCTCAGTGTTATCTCTTTGCATGTTTGTATTTACCTGCAGTGCATGGCATGTGAGACTGTTACGGAAGAAAGACAACAGGAAAGAATGTAAGCCTTCTCTGTCACTCACAGTGGGGTAGCAGCCGAGTCAAAGCTGGGGTTATCAGGCCACAAACTGAAGTCCGATTCTTGGATTACTCTGGTGTGATAGGACTGTCTTTCTCTGAATAGTGTTTATCAAACCACAAGTTGGGAACCATCATTCAGTTGTGAAATCAGTTGGGTGGATTACTCAGCATTTTTGCAAAATTAAAGAAATAGAATAGAAAGCGTCAGAATGCATAGCATGTAGTAAGGGTCAGCGCCTTTTCATTAAAAACTGTCATTTCACACACACATGTACACACTTGCAATATAAAATATGTATTTTATGTGGGTCAGAGTAAAAAATAAAGCTTCAAATCTACTATCATAGAGTTTAAAAGTTTGGAAGCATGAAAATCCCAATTCTTTAGAAAGTGTACTTTATTATAATAATTTTCCACCAGGATTTTATAACGAGGAAAGCCCAGGCTTGAGTTGTTTCAAGCTAGACTAAACCAGGATGTTCTCAGAAACTGTACCTAACTGGCCAGTTAAACCTTTCAGTAAAGCAAGTAAGGGTGAATGTATCTGTGTGTGATTGGTTATTTGACTTAACATATGTTCCCTTTTGAAGTCCAAACACGTTAAATCCACATATGTTCAACTTGTGGTGATTTAGGATAATACATGGGAGGCTGGTGGATCAGAGAATTTAAAATACTAGATAAGAAAAATATCACTTGTATTTGTTTTGGAATATGCCACTTGAGTTTTCTTACTAGATTTACTTCACTACGGCCATTTCCTATGTAGTCGTAATAAAATGAGTTTCCTCCTCTGAACATAGACTCTGACAGTGGAGGTAAGTAGGTGACTCAGAAACAAACCCGAGTAATTGAAAGTTGCTACACTGAGGTTAAACTTTGTCTCATATAATCCATGAAGTAGCTATTTTATAAGAAATTTTGCAGTTGGCACAATTCACATTGATGAAATATGTCTATACATATATATACATATATATACATATATACGTACATATGTGTATATATATATTTAAATATTATTTCTTCTATTGCATAGTATTTGCTGTAGAGAAACACTTACTTTGTCTAAGCAAGCTTGAGTCCTGTTGAAGATGAATTTGTCTTAGAAATACCAAACAATTTTTTATTATTAGGAAATTGTACCCCTAAGTGTGTCTTGTTGTACAGTGAGTAGAGGGTGGAGAGCATCGTATCTCAGTATTTATGCACATATGCACCCAAATTGATCTGTACACGCCCCCAACTCTTGCCACTTTCTCAGGACATAACCCAGGGATTTTGATGTAGAATGAGTTCATAGTGACCTCAGTGTAAGAAAATCAGTTACTTAAGTAATCATGTATTTTATGTTTATTTTAAGATACTTTAAAAAATCTGTACTTGAAATTCCCTGAAGAAAAAAAAGTAAAAGGAAGCAGTCAGTGAGTATGAGATGGGAGTAAGTGATGAAGAGGCATTGAGGAGGAGAAAGGGGCGGGTGGATTCAGTTGCAAGGATTTGGCACCAAACTCATAAGGAAGCATTTTTAAATCTTTTTCTTTGACGGTATTGCTAACTGAAATCCCAGGCAATCAGGCTCCTATAAAGTCGCATTTTAAGAGCTTACACCAACAGATTGAAGTGAGGTTGTTGCACTTTGGATTTTCATTCGCTGAAAACTCATCTTTCAGTCTATTTCTCACTTAGCTGTTGGAGCTATGTAGTACTCTCTTTAATAATTGGCAATCAGGTTTCTTCAAAAGGAAAAAGAAATCCCATGCAAAATTATCTTTTTTTTTTTAAATAAAAAAGTTGCTGATTAAAGAGCACTAGTTCTTGGTAAGAGTGCTGTAGATCACTTGGCTGCACACATCTTTATTCATGAACACCCTTTGAAATTCAATTTTGCATATATTTAATGTATTTTTCTTCAAAATGAATGAAATTATTTAAAAAATGAGAATAAATACCCCACATTTAGTCTCTGAAACAATTAAAATAGTTAAAAGTGATTGTCCTTGAAAAACCTCTTTGCTTAGGAAAAGCTTATTGGCTATCACCTAAAAGTCACTCTCTGTAAGTTCTAAACATAGGAAACACAGTCTCCATCAACAACCCTAGCAATTGACAAGCTGATTTTAAAATTCATTTGGAAATGCAGGGGATCCAGAAGAGCCAAAACAATCTTAAAAAAGAAAAGCAAAGTTGGAGGACACAGGACACAATCTTAACAATTTTAGAACTTACTGCAAAGCTACAATAATGAAGACTAGCATAAAATTAGCATATGTTTAGACACAGAGATCAATGAATAGAAGTGAGAGTCGAGAAACAAACTCACACATTAATGGTCAACTGCTTTTTGACAAGGGTGCCAAGAGAATTCACTGGGGGAAAGAACAGTCTTTTCAACAATAATGCTGGGACAACTGGATATCCACGTGCAAAAAAATGAAGTCTGACCTGTACTCCACACTGTATACAAAAATTGTTCCAAAATTTATCCTAGACCTAAACACATGAGCAAAAACTATGAAGCCCTTAAAAGAAAGCATAGAGGCAAATGTTTGTGACCTTGAATTAGGCAGTCATTTCTTAAGGACATATAACAAAAGAAAAATTAGTTTATTGAACGTCATCAAAACTGAAAATTTTGTGCTTCAGGGGATAGAATAAAGAAAGTGAAACTGCAGCTCACAAAATAGGAGAAAATATTTGCAGATCACGAATCTGATAAGGGTTTGAAGTCCAGAATATATAAAGACTGCTCACAACTCAACAATAAAAGAAAATAGCCTAATTTTAGAACAAGCAAAGAATTTGAAGAGACAGTTCTCCAAAGAAGATATATAAATGGTCAATACGCACAGGAAAAGATTTTTAGCATCATCGTCGTTAGGTAAATGCACATCAGAACCACAGTGAGTTACCACCTTACATGTGTTAGGATGGCTATGATCAAAAGGATGGACAATCATAAATATTGGTGAAGATGTGGAGGAACTGGAATGCTCACATATCTCTGGTAGGAATGTAAAATGGTTTGGCTGCTTTAGAAAACAGTTTGGAAGTTCCTCAGAATATAAACAAGAGTTACCATATGTCCCAGTAATTATACTCCTAGGTCTAGACTCAAGGGAGGTGAAAATATATATCCACAGAAAAATTTGTAAATTTGTGTTCATAGCAACATTATTCATGAAAGGCAGAAACCGGAATCAACCCAAATGTCCATTCCATGGCTAAACAAACAGTATATCTATACAATGGCATATCATTCAGCTATGAAAAGAAATGGAGTGCTGATACATTCTACCACATGAATCAACCTTGAAAGAAGCCAGCTATAAAGGCCACCTGTTGTATGATTCTATTTACATGGAATGTCCAGAATAGGCACATCCACAGAGACAGAAGGTAGATTAGTACGTGGCAGGGGTTGGGGGTAGGAGAGAATGGAGAGTAACTGCTAATGAATCAGGGGTTTCCTGGAGGGGGCAAAAATATTCCGGAATTAGATCCTCATGATGATATATACTAATATCACTAAAATGTTTGCTATGAACAATGATGAATTTTATGGAATGTGAATTATAATCAGTAAAAAACAAAAGCAAAAAAAGACCTTTAAGGGGACAATTGTGGAAATTTAGACACAGTCTAAATATTAGACAATGTTGGGGAATGATTTCTAATTTTCTCAGGGTTAGAATGATATTATGGCTGTAAAAGAAAAATGTCATTATTTTTAACCAATGAATTCTGAAATATTTAGGGATAAAGTTTGTGATGTTTGCAACTTATTTTCATATATATATATATATATATATATATATATACACACACACATTTTAATGTTTACTTATTTTTGAGAGACAGAGAGAAAGAGAGAGAAGAGAGAGACAGAGTGGGAGCGAGGGAGGGACAGAGAGAGAGGGAGACACAGAATCCGAAGCAGGCTCCCAGCTCTGAGGTGTCAGCATAGAGCCCCTACAGGGGGCTCATACCCACAAACCATGAGATCATGGCCTGAGCCAAAGTCAGACGCTTAACCGACTGAGCCACCCAGGCGCCTCTACAACTTATTTTCAAATGGCTCAGCAAAAGAGAAATATTTTTATGCATGTAGAAATAAAGCAAAGTTAGCAAAACATTAACAATGGTACAATCTAGGTGGTTTGCCCTGTACTCTTCTTTCGACTTTATTCAAAAACTTTTATAAAATAAAGTTGCAGAAAAAGAGAAAAAACATAAGCTCCCCCAAATTTCATCAACTGTCAGTCACATCGTCAGTACGAGTCCTGTCTCCTTTATGGCTTGGTTGTGAGATTACCAAGAGCTAGTCTGTAAAATGCTACACAGATTTTAATGGTTTCTGTTTTAAAAGTCTGCATTTTGAGAGATTGGAGTGTCCATCACCAATGAATTGTAACAAATGCGAAAAACCATTATTTTCTGATAAGTCAATTTTCTACCCTCATTCTTGTATTTTATAAACTTAAGACATGCTTTACTTTTCTATTCAAATTCTTCTTAGAAATATTTCAGGGCCACTTAGGGTTACATGATGAATAGTTGGCACTAATTACTTTGATGGCTAACTTTATTTTTCACGCTGCTGGGAAAAAAATTCATCAGGGCAGTCTTCAGAGAGTGAAAACAGAAACATTAGATTCAGCTGGAAACTCATATGAAATTCTTGAGAGGAACAGCACATAAGTGAATATTAGACATCTTGTAAGTAGGATCGACCAGCCAACTGAGTCAGGAACTAGTGAGGATAGAACTTACTGTGCCTTTGTGTTAGTAACTTGTGTGAACAGACATGTTGCTTTGAATTGCTGTTGCTTGGGGGCGCCTGGGTGGCTCAGTTGGTTAAGCGTCTGACTTTGGCTCAGGTCATGATCTCATGTGATTTTGAGCCCCACATGGGGCTCTGTGCTGACAGCTCGGAGCCTGGAGCCTGCTTTGGATTCTGTCTGAGGGATTCTGTGTCTCCCTCTCTCTGCCCCTCCCCTGCTCACACTCTGTCTGTCTCTCTGTCTGTCTGTCTGTCTGTCTGTCTCTCTGTCTCTCAAAAATAAATAAACATTAAAAAAATGAATTGCTGTTACTTGCTTTGTGTGCCTATACAATTGTTCTTACTGGATTTTCAAAGGACAGGGGCAACTCATTCTTCCATTTCTACTGCATTTCATTCTTCCTTCACCACTTTGAAGTTGGAGCTTTGCCGAAAGCAGGTAGTCCACTATGGTTGATCAAATGTGAGGGCTTATGACAATGCAGTGTCACTGTGGCCTCCCTCCCCGCTCTCTTGACTAGAGGCCTGCTGTGATTTCCTCTTTCTGAAAGAATTCTGTCCAATTCCTCCTGTGGGGTGGCCAGGCCTCTCAGATTTCCTCTTGGTTCAGTGACTAAGTGACCCCGTGAAACACTGAGCAGTCAGAGTTGACTCTGCAAGGCAGGACTTGGGCAACATTGGGTTCTTTCTAAGCTCCTGTCCCTCATCTCTCCTTCTTGGGGTGTGTTCTTATTCTTTCTTTCCACTCGACGGGATCTGAAACTCATGCAAATAGGATACAAACAACTGATGAGATTTAAAATGTCTCCTTTCCTTACATTAATTGCAACTCAACCTAGCAAAGTCTTAAAGTAAGGAGTGAAACTCAAACCATGGAATTTCTGATATCCTGCAAGAGGAGAAAGCATTTTCTGGCCAGCTTAGTTTCTTCACTGATCTCAGCACACTTCTTAACTTACATCTAAAGCCAGCATGCTCCCAGGAGGCCACCAGTTCATATCTGAAGTTGGCATTTATTGTTGCCTGCTTGGTGACAACTTGATGTTTATCTGAAATGAAGTGGTAATTTCATTTCCTGTTCCTTGTACAAAGCTGCCCAATGCACAAACTTCATCTAACAGGTTTCTCCCAATAATTAGCACTCTGTAGGATATCAGACACAGGGGACTGAATAGCCTGGAGGAAAGAGCCTCTCTCCCTTGAGTGCTTCCTTTAACAAAAAGTTGACACCTTCTTAGGCAGGGAAGGCTGAAGGGAAGGAGAGAAAAAGCTTAACATGCAACTTTCCAACCTGGGCTGGGGATAAGTTGGGTAAGCATTGGAATTCACCAGAATCTGAGTTTCTAATCACCTCGAGAAAGCAGCTTGTAATTTTAACACGAATTTAGAGATGCTCTTGCAAGGAGAACCTGGCTGCACAAGTGTTGTCTTTTTGATTTACAGCTGCAATAGCAGACCCTGCATGTATTTTAGATGATGTGATCATATCCTATCCAACTCTCCAGCTCTTGCGTGAACTCTGTGTAGATCATTTATAGACTCTCCTGATAATAAAAACATCAGCATATGGACATTTCTTTTTTGGGGGGAGCATAACAGAGACAGACGCTATATCCAGCTGTGAAGCTGAAATACTGCTGTCAATCATTCAAAATAGCTTGGACCACTATAGAAGTTAATCTGGATCCAGGTAATAGAAGTATTTAAAGCCAGAGAATTGAAGTCATCAGTTGGAAGTACCAAATATCACGAATGGTTCTTGAAAGTTTCTGTGTCTGAAAGATATTGCTTTTTAAAAGAAAACCACATCTCTGAATGGTTATTAAATAACAATAATATGGAAACTTCCCAGGCTAATTTCTTCCAAATAATAGTAATGCTTTACATACATACAGTGTTTTACTCTGCGTAAGGCAACATAGTGCAGTGATTAAGAATACTGACATTGGTAATTACTACCTATGTGACCTTGGATAATTTTCTTAGCCTTTCTGCACCTTGGTTTTTTCATCTCTAAAATGGGAATATGAGTAAGATCTACCTCCTAAGATTGTTGTGTTTGATAAGTGTGTTCAACAGTTAAGTGCTTATAATGGTGTCTGACACAGAGTAAGCTTTTCATAACTGTTAGCTTTTAATACTATTTTCTTTTTCATACCTTACATTCACTTGTCATTCACAACAAGCTTTGCAGCATTGAAGTATATTGGTGTGGTAGCCAGTGATAGAACTAGTTTAGTAAGAGAGACAATTTATTGATTTATGGAACCCAAGGAGATTGGACACCCTGAACTGTGGGAAGATCCCAGATGTATCTCATGTTCACGACCTCTGGAATCAGGCCCTGAATGCCCCCGGACATGTTCTTGTTTTTTATTCCTGCCCCTCTCTGGGATAAACTTAATATACTTCTCATTGCAGACTGGCTTTCTTCCCGTGGGATGTAACAGCTTCCAATTTCAAGTTAGGCTTACCTCTAACAGCCTCCAACACTGATGAAGAGTTGACTGCTTCTTTACCTCTTCCCAAGTTTCAAATCATGGAGAAGGATCCTGATTCCTGGAGGTTTATAGGGACCAGTAGATGGAAGCCAGGAAATAGTGTTTCATAAAATACGATGATCTTATTAGATAGTTCCATTTTGATGGGGTCAGGGGATGGGAGGTGGAGAGAGGCAACTTTAAGCCCACCAGAGTCAAGGAGAGTGAGAAGTTGATATGCACTATACCAAGAAAGATTTTTCAAATTTTGTTGTCATTATAATTCATATATCATCATTTCACCCTCTTAAGGTGTACAATTTGGTGGTTTTTAGTATATTCACAGAGTTGTGTAGCCATCACTGCTGTCCAATTCCAGAACATTCTTCTCACCTCCCAAAAAAATCCCCTCACCCATGAGCAGTTGCTCCTCGTTCTCCTCTCTCCCTATCCCCTACCAATCACTAATCCATTTTCTGTCTCTCTGAATGTGCTATTCTGGACATTCATATAAATTCTTAGAAATTACCATACAATGTATAGCCTTTTGTGTCAGGCTTCTTTCACTCAGCATAATGTTTTTAAGGTTCATCCATGTTGTAGCATGGATCAGTACTTTATTCCTTTTAGTAGTCTATCCATTGAATGGATATACCACATTTTTTTTTATCCATTTGTCAGCTGATGGACATTAGGGTTGATTCCACTTTTAGGCTATTATAAATAATGTTGTTATGAACATTCATGTACAAATTTTTGTGTGGACCTACGTTTTCAACCCTCTTCATTCTATACCTAGGAACTTAATACTGGGATGTATGAGAATTCTATGTTTAATATTTTGAAGAACTGCCAAACCATTTCCCAAAGCACTGAATCATTTATTACATTCTCACCAGCAATATATGGGGTTCCAGTTTCTCCACATCTTCAACACTTTTGATTGTCCATCTTTTTTTATTATAGCCATTCTAACATGTGTAAAGTAGTATCTCATGGTAATGATGTTGACCATCTTTTCATGTGCTTACTGGCCATTTGTGTATACTCTTTGGAGGACTATCTATTTAAATCTTGGTCTCATTTTTTGAATTGGGTTGTCTTTTTATTGTTGAGTTATTTTTTTATATACTCTGAATACTAGGCCTTTATTAAATATATGATTTGCATATATTTTCTCCCATTCTGTGGGCTGTTTTTTCCCTTCCATGATAGTGCCCTTTGAAGTATAAGTTTTTAATTTTGAGGACATTCCTTTTTGTTTGTTTGTTTGTTTTTTTAGTGCTGTATCTAAGAAACAATTGTGTAGTCTGAGGTCACACAGATTTACCCCTCTGTTTTTTTTTAAGAGTTTTGTAGTTTCAACTTTTACATTTAGGTAAAATTTTGAGTTCATTTTTGTATATGGTATGAGGTAGGGGGTCGAACTTCATTCTTTATATGTGAATACCCAGTTATCTCAGCACTGTTTGTTAAATACCCAGTTGTCTCATCACTGTTTGTTAAAAAAACTATTCTTTCCTACACTGAACTGTCTTGGCACCCTTGTCAAAACCTGTAAATGTATGGATTTATTTCTAGATTATCAATTCTATTCCATTGACCTATATGTCTATACTTATGCCAGTACCACAGTCTTCATTACTATAGTTTTGTAGTAATGTTTAAAATGGGAAGTATGCATCTTCTAACTTTGCTCTTCTTTTTCCAAATTGTTTTGGAAGACAGCTAAGACTTTAATAAGGATTGCATTGAATCTGTAGGAGAATTGCCATCTTAACAATATTAAGTGTTACATTGCATGGACATGGGATGCCTTTCTCTTTACTTAGATCTTCTTCAATTTATGTCAACAATATTTTGTAGCTTCTAGTGTACATGTCTTGCCCCTTCTTGGTTAAATTTATTCCTAAGTATTTTATTCTAATTCTATCACAGTGGACGTATTTTCTTAATGTACTTTTTCAGATTGTTGATTTTTGGTGTACAGTAATACAACTGTTTTTTGTATATTGATCTTGTATCCTTCAACCTTTTTGAGCTCATTTACTAGTTCTAACAGTTTATTTTATGTGTATGGATTCCTTAGGATTTTCTATATACAAGATCGTGTCATATGTATAATCCAACAGAGAGAGATAGTTTTACTCTTTCCTTTCCAATCTGGATGCTTTTTATATCTTTTTAACTTTATATCTTAACTGTTTTCCATGGTAGGATAGATTTTGAACCATATTTTATATATGGGAAAACTGAGATTCAAGGGAGTTACATAGCTTCTTAAGGTTTCTGTGTACTTAGATAGCTTGGGTTTTAATCCTGATTCTGATAATAACTTGCTGTATGTCCTGGACCTCAGTTTACCATCTATAAACTTTAGGTATTAAAAAAAAACAAGTCAATAAACATACAAGTACGAATAGAAGTGATAAGTGTGCTATGAAGGATATGAAGAGGATGCTATGATAGGAGAATACCAGTGTGTGTACAGGGACAGGGGCCATTTTTGAAAGAGTTGTTAGACCAAGCCTCTAGCATTTCAGCTACAACCTAAAGTTTCAGAAGGATACTTTCATTTGAAGTTTCTTGTAGGCCAAAGAAACAGTATTTGTGAAGGCTCAAAGACAGGAAGGAGTCTTACTATCTCTGCTTCTAGACTGAAACTTGGGGAAGGGAAGAGACCAATCTGTTTTGATTCATCTGTTAGTCACCAGAACCTGACACTGTAACGGGAACATTGTATAGGTTCAGGAAATACTTGTTGAGTGAATAGATGATTGAATGGATTTATAAAGCAGCTAATATGGAATGTTCTTTTGAGGTCAGATATTCTACCTTTTTTAGTGATTAGACCTAAGTTTAAGACTTCAAATTTACTGTGGCTAGACATTTCATTCCAGTTCATTTTTTCCCCACACAATAGGGTGTTGATTTAGCCTCTCTGTGTTATTTCTGAGTTCTGGTTACTGCCAGCCTGTATTGTCATTCAAAGACCTCCCCTTGCAGGTTTTTGGGATACCCAATACTTGGGATAGAGTTGGTGAGAACTGAGAGAGTGGGTGGCATGGTGTTTTGGGATAGGAGGACTGAACAAAGCATGGGGAAGATGCCTACAGTCTTGGTGTCCAGGTCAAATTGCTCTGGTCAAGCTGCTTTTTTTTTCCCCCCTTCCTTGTCTCTCATCAGTCAGAGTCCTTAACCTTAAAATACAGTCCTTACCAGTCTTGGAGACTGACCCCTGGCTCACTGACATTTACCAATGTCCCTCCATGTTTGTGAATGAAGAAATCAGTGCTCCCAGAGTCTCCTTCCAGTGATTACCTTGTCCCTGACCCAGGAGCATCTCCTGTCTACCACCTATAGAGGACTCCTTCTGGCCGAGGCTGTAGCTCTGGTTACCTGTATTATAAATGAAGTTGATTGACAACCTGACATGCCACCTCCTTTGTGCCTCATTGTAACTCACTCGAACTGAGTTGATTATACTCTTTAATCCTTGCACTCCAGCATCATCAGTCTGTGCAAGGCCATCTTTGTTTTCTTTTATTTGATCGTTTTTCTACTTCATTCCTTTCTCTTTCCTTTAAACACCCTTACTGTGTGTGTGTGTGCACGTGAGTGTGTGTGTGTGTGTGTGTGTGTGTGTGTGTGTTTAGCTTTGCTGCATGTGTTTTTAAAAGCAATGTGTTCTGTAATTGGTCTGCTAGGACTGCCATAATAAAACACCATGGTCAGGGTGGCTTAAACAACTCAAATGTATTTTGTCACAGTGTGGAGGCTAGAAGTAAAGATCAAGGTATTGAGTTCGAGCCCCACGATGGGCTCTGTGCTGACAGTTCAGAGCCTGGAGCCTGCTTCAGATTCTGTATCTCCCTCTTATTTTATTTATTTATCTATTTATTTATCAAAAATAATCAAAAATATCAAAAATAAATCAAAAATATCAAAAATAAATAAAACATTAAAACAAACTTAAAAAAAAAGATCAAGGTATCAACAGGTTTGTTGTTTCCTGAGGCCTCTCTCCTTGGCTTGCAGATGGCTGCCTTCTTGCTGTAGTCTTCACATGGCCTTTCCTCTGTGCAGGTATATGCCTGTGTCTCTTTGAATATACTAATCTCCTCTTAAAAGGACCCCGGTTGAACTGGATTAGTGTCCCATCCTAATGGCCTTGTTTTAACTTACTCACCTCTTAAAGACCTTAGTTATCTCCAAATACAGTTATATTCTGAGGAACTAAAAATTGAGACTTCAGCGTATGAATTCAAGCAGGACAGAATTCAGTCCATAACATACTGTGTATCTCATTATTTCTTCTTTCTCTCTCAACATGCTGTTTCTGAGATCTCTCTATGTTATTATATGCAATCTAGTTTGTGATTTATGACAGATAGTTCCATTATATGGAATATGCCATATTTTATTTATCCATTCCCGAAAGATGGACCCCCTAATTTTCCCCAAACCTTTTGCTATCACAAACAATGATGCAAAGAACATGCTTGTATATAGCTCCTTGTGGGCCTATGAAAGAAATTATTTGGATTATATAGCAGAGTGCACACATGTTAAGTATCAATAGCTACCTCCAGATTGCTTTCCAGAATCATTGGACCAGCTGTGGATGAGGATTCCTCTTTCCCAACATCATCAGCAGCACTTAATGCCACTTTTAATATTTCCCATTTTAATGTGCAAAAAATTATGTCATTGTTGTTTTTAGCATATTTTGACCACTACTAAAGTTGAGGATCTTCCCATGTATTCAATAGCCATTCAGGTTCCCCACCCGTGAATGTGTATATACATACTTTGCTTATTGTCTTATATTTTCTTGATAATTTGAAAAGTTCTTTGTATATTCTAGCCATTAATCCTTGTTAGTTTCTTGCAAAGATCTTCTTTCAGTCTGTCACCTCCTCCATGGGAAACCTGACTGATAGTGCCCTCATTAAGGAGGTATCTTTACTTTTGCTGTAGTATAATCCACCCATTTTCCTCTTATGGTTTGTTTTTTTGATGTTTAGTTTCTGAAATTCACCTTCTTCCCACTGCCCCAGTATCACAAAGATATCCTTCTCTATTTTATCATCTTATTATATGATTTAATTGACTATATCGCTCATATTTATATCTTTAACCAACTTGGAGCTTACTTTTTTTGCAGTCAATATTGAATAGTTATTTCTCAATACTCATTCTCCTCTTGTTCTTTAGGCATATAGCCTCAGATTTTAGATGGGCATATTGCTACCCATAATAAAAACTACATTTTCCAGACTTCTTTACATTTAAGTGAGGCCATATGACTTAGTTCTCAGCAATTAGAATTAACAAAGAGTATGTGAGATAGTCCTGGGAAGACTCTTTAAGATGGAGGAGACAACTTCCTCTTTTTCTTCCTTTGAATCTTTCTGTCACCAGCCTAGACTCCTGAAATGATGCTGGAGTATCAGCAACCGTATTGAGCCATGAAGGGATCTTGAGGATGGATACCATATGCTGAGGATGGCAGAGCAGAAAGCTAGAAAGACTTTGATGGTATCACAGAATTCCTATATCAGCCCTGCCTCCTCCCTCTGGACTTCTCTTACAGGAGAGAGAAATAAGCTTATACCTTATTTAACCACTGTTATTTTTGTGGGGAGGAGTTGTATATATATTACAACTAGGTTTGGTGCTCACTAGTGCTCACTAGTATCGTATAGAGGGCCAATTTTATTTTTTCTCCATATAGTGAAGCTGTTTTTCCAACCCCATCTACCAAATGATTTATTTTTTTTCCCACTAGTTGTGATATTACCTCTATCATGTATTAAGTTCTTATATATTCATGAATCTATCTGTTGCTAGGATCTCAATTTATTAAATCTTGTTTATGCTTTTTTCTCCATTAGTATCTTAAAAAAATTTTTTTTTGATGTGTATTTATTTATTTTGAGAGAGAGACAGAGCATGAGCAGGGAAGGGCAGAGAGAGAGGGAGAAACAGAATCCAAAGCAGGGTCCAGGCTCAGAGCTGTCAGCACAGAGCCCAATGTGGGGCTCAAACTCAATGACTGTGACATCATGACCTGAGCCAAAGTTGGACACTTAACTAACTGAACCACCCAGGCAGCCCCTACATCAGCATCTAAAGATTGTCAGAAATGATTGGTTCCTCCTTCTCCCCTCCCCCAACACACACACAACCTCCTTCCCGATCCTATGGGTATCAGCTAAAATTTTAGTTCTGGATTATTATGGATATACTTTTTGTTGTTTGTTTTGGCTAAGGCTTAACTAAACAAAAGTAAATCTTATTTTATTCTTTATTCATCCTTTTTTTCTTATCTTGTTGCTTCCTCCTATATTAATTTCTCTTCTTGCTGGAGTACAGATTCCAAGACGTCTTTCAGAGTGTTGGTGTAGTAAACTTTCTGAGACATGTATGTATACCTGAGAGTATGATTATTCCATTATTACATTGATTTTTATTTTTTAAAGCTTTTAAAAAATGTTTATTTATTTATGGGAGAGAGAGAGGGGGCGGGGAGAGCATGAGCAGGAAAGAGGCAGAGAGAGAAGGAGACAGAGAATCTGAAGCAGGCTCTGTGCCATCAGCACAAAGCCCAGCGCAGACTCAAATCCACGAACTGAGAAATCATGACTTCAGCCAAAGTCAGCCATTTAACCAAGTGAATCACCCAGGAGCACCCCATTATTACATTTAAACGATAGATTAATTGATTATAAAATTCAAGACTAAAAGTTGTTTTCTTTTTGTACTTTAAAGAGATTGTTTATCTATCTTCCATACAGTTTGGCTGTTGAGAAATCTGGTTTTGTTGTTTCTTTTTCTCCCATGTTTTAAAATTTCACTAAACTGTGTTTAGAATAGGCTTTTTTTCTTCTGAGCCTTAATTCAGCATTAAAAATCTTGTCATTCTGGAGTCTTCAATGTTTTTTTAATTCTGTGAGACTCTTGAACATTATTTCTTGGTTTTCATTTAGCCCCTATCTGCATCTGGGACTCCCACCAGATGGAAACTGTCCTGTCTCTCATGTCTTTTAACTTCTCTTTCATCTCCTCATCTTTTAAAAACAATTTTTTTAATGTTTACTCATTTTTGCGAGAGAGAGAGACAGAGTGTGAGCAGGGAAGGGGCAGAGAGAGAGGGAGACACAGAATCTGAAGCAGGCTCCAGGCTCTGAGCTGTCAGCACAGAGCCTGACATGGGGTTCAATCTCACAAACTGCGAGATCATGACCTGAGCCAAAGTCTGACACTTAATTGACTGAGCCACCCAGGCGCCCCTATCTCCTCATCTATTTATCCCATCCTAATAGCTTCTGGATGAGTTCCTTGACCTGATCTTCCATGTCACTAATTTCCTCTTTGACTATAATCACTCTGCTATTAAACCCGTGTGTTGTATTATTCTCCATCAGAATATATTCTGTTGCCTATTTTTCATAATTGCCTTTCTCTACTTCCTGTTTCCAATATTCTTCCTTATATCACTGAATATTATTTACTCACTTATTTAAAAAATTTTTGATACATTGATTCTATTTTTTTGAGTGCAAGTTTTTCATTACGTCCTTCCATTTTATAGTGTTTGTGTTTACAAGATATCTCATTATTTGTCCCTTGAAGTTATCAGCTAACTCGGTATTTTACAGGTCTTCTGTTTGCCCTTCTAGACCCCTTTCTGCCTTCCCCACTCTGCTCAGTGTCCCAGAGGCTGACATGTGAAAACGACATCAACAAGCTCCCATGTCCTCAGGTTTCCCATTGAGTTCAGCCACTGGGGAGGCCCAGCAGGAGAATGTTGGGAGAGAAGAATGTGCCACCCATAGTATGTATTCTCTCACTTCTCTCCCTATGGTGTTGTCTGTATCCTTGACTGATGATCAGAATTCCTGTCAAGACAGACCTTGCCAAATGACTTTTTTCCTATGAATCCCATACCTCCTACCTCCTGTCCCCTTCCCAGGCTTGTTCCTAGCACTTGAGTACTCTGATATTCTGCCTGCAAAACTCTAAATAGTCTGATTACTCAAATGATCAGTGTGAGCATGCCACCATTTCCTGCTGGGACCCTGACTAGCATATTCACCTAGGGTTATTTACCTGGAGAGAGGAGCAAAGGCTTATCTGGCCCTGGCTAGTGTTTCTCCAAATGAATTAGATAGTGAGCATTATACCAAGCGACTTTGGGGGAGCACCCCATGGTAGAGAGGCCCTTGTGTTGAAATTCAGGATTAAGCCACCTCTGCATTATTCTTTCTACCCCGGGAGTTCAGCCACTCTTCCCAGGCACTGCCTTTATCTAGGAATATTGCAATTGCTCAAACGGTGTGGTGGTTTGAAGAGGAACAGGTTAGGTTGCTCAGGTGGTAGCCAACTCATCTGCGCTTATGCTGTCTACAGCTTAAGCTATCCCTCTACAGCTTCAGAGCTTCCAAGATATTCTCTTACTGGCCCTGTGCTTTAGTAGAAAAGGCAGTGATCTGCTCAGGGCAATGCTGGGAGAGAAAAGATTTAAACTAAGAAATTCTCTGACAGCCTATCCCCACTTGGATCTTTAGAGCAGGCATCATCATCTGCCCACCTCAGACCCCACCACCTTCTACTTCTCAAAGAGTTTCTCATTGTTTTTGTTTTGTTTTGTTTTGAAGTTTTGGAGCCAGCTGAGCTCTTCAGCTTCTCTTGGGTTCGGGTTGGAGACAGGAATCCTTAGTGGAATTCCTTGGATCTGTAATTAAATGTGGTTGCTCAAACAGATACCTATGTTTTCTTAGCATTGGCGTTCTGATTCACAAGGGCAACAATTGTTTGCCCAGGGAAGCCTCTCAACTGCCATTGACTCACAGGCTGATAATAGACAAGGCCAGCCTTCAGAGGTCATCCAATCTATCCCCCTAGGAATATCTGCACGAAACTGCATCACAAAGAGGCAGCCAGGAAATCTCTGCCCGAGTGTGGGGAGGTCTGGTTCTATCTTCTGTAGATATTACACCTACTACCGTCTTGACTATTAAAGTGGATGTTCCGATTATCATGTTTCTCCAGATGAGTTAGATAGCAAGCATTATACCAAGCAACTTTGGGGGAGCACCAAGGTAGAGAGGCCCTTGTGGTGAAATTCAGGATTAAGCCACCTCTGCATTATGTAATGCAGGGCTTATTACCCCAGCTGTTGGGAGTGCTGCCAGCCAATTGTCTTTAGCTGTCAGCCCTTTTGGGGGCTTGCCTTAGTTGAAGTGATATGATGATGATGAGGAGGAGGAGGAGGAGGAGGAGGAGGAGGAGAATGATGCTAAGTATAAGGGAGGAATCAAAGAACTATTAAACAAAGCCCCTACCTTTGATAGCTCACAGTGTTGTTAGGAAGATGATTCATAAATAAAAAGAAGTATGATTGAGAATAAAAGACAATACGTGATAAACCATAGGAGTAAGCCAGGCAATAGTTATAGTAACTTGGGAATTTGAAGGAATAGGCATAGTGCCCCTTTGGTCAAGGCTAGTCAGGGTAGATTCTGTATGTAGGAGGGATTTGTAAAAGATCTTAAGGCTTGATGAAATTAGCTAGGATATATTGCAAATGTGATTGATTTAGAGATTTCTGAACTCTATCAGATATTGTCTGTCTTATTTCAAATAAGATGGATACGTACTTGGGAGAGTTTATTCCTGTGGGGACCATGGGAGCAGTCAAATAAAGCTGAATTTTATAAAATAAAAAAAAATGCCTACTCATCCTCATAAAACCCTGTGAGATAGGTACTATTATTATTCTCACCTTCCAGATAAGGAAGTGAGGCACATGACGGTTGAGTGACTTGCCAAGATCACACAGTTAGCAGGTGGTTGTCTTGGGATCCAAATCCAGGCAGTCTGAGCCAGAGGTGTATGTTTTCCTAACCTATTTCCAAGGCAGGTAACTGCTTTCCTCGGAGACACCCAAAGATGAGAATTGGATCGACTGTTTAGGAAGTGATAGTTACGGATAAGCTACTATGCCTCTGGGAAGAGGAGCTTGTTTATCATTTCTCAGCTTTTCTGCAAAAGCAATTTTTGCAGCAGCTCAAGTTATGTCCCAAGCAAATGAAACAGGTGCTCATTAGGCCTCTGGGCTGGTGTAACTCTCACTTTGCAATTGCTGTAAGAGGTGGAGAAGATGAACAACCTTAAATGTTCACTATGGAAACCTGGATGTCATTTCTATTCATGTGGAGTTCATTAACCTGAGTTTCTTTAAACTGAGATTTATAAAACAAGCAAGTGTTTCTGGGTGTGGAAGGGCAAAGGAGAGGAAGGTAGTATATTTAAAAAAAAAAAAAAAACAAAAACAGAAGCAATGGAAAAACATCCCCTTCTGTTTCCTTTTATGGTAGTCTCTGAAGCACACATACACAAACTGCCTTAATGTTTTTACTGAAAATTAGTAAGACATTTATTTTGGAGATGTGACAATTCCTAACCTGATGGCCGAACTATCTTGAGTTCAGCCTTTGTGATGTTAGTGAGCAGAGAATGTATGATATTGTGAGATGTCTGAACAGAACTCATCCAGTCTGCACAGAGACAGATGGACTTTTACAAACATGGAGAAAACTACAGATTGATCCAAGCGATTCCTGAAGTCACTGATTTGTTTTAATGACTCTTATTTGGTAAAATGTCTGCTGCCATTTCCCTGATGGTAAACATGGGATCAAAGTTCTGATTCCTCCAAGATTAATCATTTTCTTCTTTATCTGCATCAAAGTCCTTTGATATGGCAAAACTTCCTTTTTCAGTTGATCTTACTGTATGTTTAGATTGCAATCAATAATAGTAAATATTGACTTGAGGGGTCACTGCTTACTAGAGGGAAAGTGGTTATCATTAGAAATTTACCATTTGCAATTTTTTTTTACCCTACTTCTTTCCATAAAAGAGGTTTATTTTAAAATCTTTATTAGTCTGAGAAAAGAGAGTTTGGCCAAAATTCTTTGGCTGTTTCATCTTCTTATTTCAAAACACTTGAGGGAATTTTTCTGATTCTACATGGATCTGGCAGCATAATTATAAGCACAAGTATGGAGTCACAAACACCTTCTCATTGCCTAACATTGGACCAGATAACAGTCTCTATAAAAGGAGATAATGACAAGGCCTACATTTTATAGTGGTTTTGAGTTTCAAAAGATATAATAAGTATAAAGAATTTAGTTCAGTACCTGGCACGTAAGTGCTCAGTAAATATTAGCTATTAATGCTATTATATTATTTAAAAATTAACATGTATACAAATTATAGTATGTGCATTTGCATAGTCTAAAAACTACTATAGATTACAGAATCTGGATGTGAGTGGGCTCAGCAATTTCCTTCAAAATTTTTTAACGTTTATTTATTTTTGAGACAGAGAGAGACAGAGCATGAACGGGGTGGGTCAGAGAGAGAGGGAGACACAGAATCCGAAACAGGCTCCAGGCTCTGAGCTGTCAGCCCAGAGCCCGACGCGGGGCTCGAACTCACTGGCTGGGAGATCGTGACCTGAGCTGAAGTGGGACGCCCAGCCCACTGAGCCACCCAGGCGCCCCAGCAATTTCCTTTTAAGATGAATAAGTCTTAAAAATCCTTGAACAGAGGTGTCATTTGCATAGGACTATCCAACATGATTTTTTCAAGTTTATTCATTTATTCTGACACAGAGAGTGGGCGTGCACAAGTGAGGGAAAGGCAGAAAGAGAGGGAGAGAGAGAGAATCCCACACAGGCTCCGCAAGCCCGATGTGGGGCTCAAACCCAGGTACTGTGTAATCATGACCTGAGCCAAAGTCAGGCTCAACCGACTAAGCCACCCGCGCGCCCCCAACACGGTTTTTAAAAATGAGGCATCCAGGGGCGCCTGGGTGGCTCAGGTGATGATCTCGTGGTTTGTGGGTTGCAGCCCCGCGTCTGGCGCTGTGCTGACAGCCTGGAACCTGCTTCGGATTTTGTGTCTCCCTCTCTCTCTGCCCCTTCCCTGATCATGCTCTCTCTTTCTCAAAAATATATAAACAATAAATAAATAAATAAATACATAAATACATAAATACATAAATAAAATAAAATAAAAATTAGGCATGCACATTAAGCCAGCTTGACTTTGTACTTTAAAATGATGAGTATATTTTCAGTTTACAATTCAAATTTGTAGATTCACAATGTCCAGTATAGTTAAAATAACTTGCATATAAATACATACTAATTGAAGTGATTATATGCTAACTGCATATGCACACTGTATTTGTATGTGTGTGTGTTTCAATGTAAATGTGACCATCAGTATTTCAAATAGGGAACCATAGGCCTGTCAATTAATGACAGTGGCCTCCTTTTCATTATAGACAACTGGGGAACTGATACATAGAATCACTTTCACATATTTTTCAAAAGGCAGATCCCTGGGTCTCACTCTGGACTTAGTGAATCAGAATATTTAGGAGTAGGATACAAATACTTGCATTTTTAATATGTTAGTACTGCCTAGTTAGAAAACTAGGGAAAGAGTATGAAAGTATGGTTTTTAGACATTGGATAACAGACTGTGCAAGGCTGTGATTCATGGAAGAAAGCAAACAAATGAGGTGAGCCCTTCAACTGCTCCAGGATCTTGCCTGGAGGCTCTTTCCAGACCTGAACTCAGCAAGAGGGAACCCAAACAGAGTCTGAGGGTCTTGCTGTGGGGTTATGGGAGGCTAAGGTGGCTAGAATTTGTGGAACAGAATATCAAAGAGGAGGAGGAAGTTGCAGAGAGAAGACTCTAGAGATTAGCAAAGGGTTTCCCACGTCTCTGAGCCTGGGGAGGGACCCACCGTCCAATCTCTCCTAACTCAGTCCTCCCCAGAGATAACCACTCAAGATGATTTCTGCCTTTTTTTGAACTTTATGTCGATGGAATCACATACTACATATATTGCCGGGGCTGGGGGAGTTGACCTATTACGCTTGACATTTTGTTTGTGAGGTTGATCCATGCTGTGTGGCAGTAGCATCTGCCTTGTTGTTGCTATATGCTTTTTTTTTTTTTTATTACAGAGAAGGGGGTGGAGGGAGAGAGAGAGACAAGCTCAAGTAGGCCCCACGCTCAGCACAGAGCCCAAGGTGGAGCTCCATTCCATAATTCTGGGATCATGACCTGGAGGAAACCAAGAGTTGGATGCTCAACTGACTGAGCACCTTATGCTCTTTTATTACATGATTGTTTATCATTTGACAGTTAGTGGAACTTTGGTTTTTGTCATTTTTTATTTTTAGCCATTACAAATAATGGTGCTATGTGTTTTGGCTCATATACATAGGTATTTGTCTTCAATATAAATCTAAGAGAGGACTAGCTGGGTCATGAGATAGATGTAACATACATGTAACATACATTTTTCCAGAATGGTTGCACCAATTTCACTCCCACCACCAGTGTATCAAAGTTCTAGTTGTTACATATTCCTGCCAATACTTGATATTGCCAATATTTTACATTTTGGCCATTTTGGTTAGGAAGTAGTAGTATCACATTGTGGTTTTAGTTTGCATATTTCCCTGATTCATAATAATATTGAGCATGTTTTCAGATGTTGATTGGCCATTTGAATATCTTTCTATAGGATTTATATATTTTTCTCATGGATTTGCAGAAATTATTTTTACATGGTCTGGTGACAAGCCTTTTGTTATATGTTTTCAAAATTTCAAGTATCTAAAAACTCTGTGGTTTGCCTTTCACTCTCTTATTGGTGTCTTTTCCTTTAGGAACTGGAGTTCCTACACTTAATTTATTCCAATATATTCATCTTTTCCTTAATGGTTAGTGATTTATGTGTTCCATTTAAGAAATCTTTACCAACCTCACTTTATAAAGATTTTCTCCTGTTTTTTTTTTCTTCTTCTAGAATTTTCTCCTCCCATGACCATGGGAATAGTCTAATAGCAGATGAATCTTTTTAGTTTTTTCTTTTGTGGATCTCCAGTGGACCCAGCATCATTTGTGGCCAGACTCTCTTCTCCCCTCTTCTCACCTTGCACATAAACCAGGTGGGTCTTTTGCTGGATTCTGTTCCATTCCATGTCTCTGTTAGTCTATCCCTGCGCCAATCCTATAGTTTCGGTTGTAGTAGCTTTATAGCAAACTTTGATGTTCACTCATCTGGCTCCTCCAACTCTGTTCTTTTTCTTCGAGATTATCTCAGCTATTATTCTATTTCCATATAAAATTTAGAACCCATGGATCAATTTCTACCTTTTGGTGTCAGTGGTAGTAAGTGTGTTCTGGGAATTTTTCCATTTTACCTAAACTTTCTATTGTCTCATCATAATCCTAATATCCTCATATTATCTTTTTCATTATCAGAAAGGCCAGTGGTGATATTTCTTTTTCATCTGTATTATTGGCTGTTCATGCCTTCCCTCTTTTTCTCATTGATCAGTCATGTCAAGTATCAGTTTTCACAGTCTTTCCAAAGAATACTTTTCTGTGGCTTTGTTAATCTTCTTTCTTTTATGTTTTTCTTTTTAAATAATTTCTGCTCTTCTAGTTATAATTTTCCTGCTTGTACTTACTTTGGTTTCATTTGTTTTTATTTTTACAACTTCTTGAGATGGATACTTAAATCATTGATTTGAAGCCCTTTTGCCTTACTTTTTCTTTTCTTTTTTTTCTTTTTCTTATTTTTTTGAGAGAGAGAAAGAGAATGTGAGTGGGGGGAAAAGGGAAAGAGAGAGAGAGAAAGAGAGAGAGGGAGAGAATCTCCCCAATGTGGGGCTCGACCCCACAACCCTGAGATCATGACCTAAGCTAAAATCGAGAGTCAGATACTCAACCAAGTGAGTCATCCAGGCACCCCAGTTTTCTAATATATATAATGACATCTACTTACTTACCTCCAAGCACTCTTTTGGTTTTATTACATAAACTTTTTATGTCCAATTTTCATTATTATTATTCAGTTCAAGTATTTTCTGATTTCCATTACAACTTCTGGGTCACATGAATTATTAAGAAGTATTTTAAGTTCCAAACATATGGAAATTTTCTAGTCTTTTGTGTGGTAGTGTTATTGATATCTGACTTATTTTCACTATGGTCAAGGAATATACTCTCTAATTTTAATCTTATAAAATTTATTAGAGAAGCTGATGAACTAGCATGTGTTCAGTTTTGATAAATGATTCTACACCTGTTGGGTGTGCTGTTCTACATATGACAGGTCAAGTGTGTTAATCACTGAGTTCTTAGTATCAGTTATTACTAATACTAGGATTTACCAGCAAGAGTCCCTATGTCATACTTCTTTATTATTTCTCTGCTGAAATTCTCTGTTTTGTTTTTTCAGTTCCTTGAACCTATGATTTTAAAGTTCATGGCTGGTAACTCCATCAGACAAAATAATAAACATCTCTCATATGTTTTATTATCTGGGCTTTCAATTAAGTCCCATCTTCTAAACTACTAAAACGTTTTTGATTTGGTACCAGACACTATATATTTTTAAAAATGGAGAGGAGGGGCGCCTGGGTGGCGCAGTCTGTTAAGCATCCGACTTCAGCCAGGTCACGATCTCGCGGTCCGTGAGTTCGAGCCCCGCGTCAGGCTCTGGGCTGATGGCTCAGAGCCTGGAGCCTGTTTCGGATTCTGTGTCTCCCTGTCTCTCTGCCCCTCCCCCATTCATGCTCTGTCTCTCTCTGTCCCAAAAATAAATAAACGTTGAAAAAAAATGGAGAGGAAATTGAAGCTCTGCATAATGTTATTTTCCTTCAAAGAGAATTATCTTCTACTTCTGGAAGTGGACCTTGAGCTAGGGCCTCCAGATCACCTTACAATCAGAAATTACAAGGATTTGAAGTTGGATGTCGGTATCTGGGAGGGCTGATCGATTTCTGGTTTACTCTTAGTCCTTGTATATAACCCTCTGGGGTCTCTTTAGAAATAGATTCCTTTTCTTTGACAAGCCTTGAACTTCAGTTTTTGCCCCATAGACCTGTGTCTGTTAAAAGTTCTGCTCAGCTTCTCATTTACTGCTTGTAACAATGCCATCTCCCTTGAAAGGATACTGGCACCGAATGCCAGACTCACCACTTTGGGTTTCCTTCCTCTACCTAAGATATTTTCCCTACACCACATTTTTTTTTTAATTAAAAAAAAATTTTTTTTTTTTGAGAGAGAAAGAGACAGAGCATGAGCAGGGGAGGGGCAGAGAGAGGGAGACACAGAATCAGAAGCAGACTCCAGGCTCCAAGCTGTCTGCACAGAGCCCAATACAGGGCTCGAACTCACAGATCGTGAGATCATGACCTGAGCCGAAGTCAGATGCTTAACTGACTGAGCCACCCCAGGGTCCCTTCCCTACACCACATCTTAACTGTCTTGGGTGTGTGTGTGTGTGTGTGTGTGTATGTGTGTGTGTGTGTGTTGCCGCTTTTTTAGTTCTCAGTACAGAGTCTGTCCAAACAACTAATTTTCAATGGCAAAATAAGTAGAAGTCCTAGACCAGAAAATTTTAAGCTAACGGAGCAACCTCATCTCATCTTATGTGTCAACTGGGTCAGTAAACACAGACTATGTCTGGAATTCTCCTGGTGGGTTCACGAGCTAAAAAATGATCGTTGCTTTAAGTCACTAAGTTTTAGAGTAAGTTGCCATATCGCTGTGGATAGCTGATGTGGATTTTGGTATTTGTGACTGATTTGGGTACTGCTGCCACAAGAAAAACTCAAGACATGTCATTGGCTTTGGCACCACATGGTTGGTGGAAGCTGGAAGGGTCACAAGGAGAATGTTTAGTGAAAACCTAAAGGACCTCGAGAAGAGTGTTAGGAGAAGTCTAAAAGGCCTCAAGGAATTTGTCAGTAAGGGCCTAAAGGAAAGACAGGAAAATATTACTGGAAGCTAGAAAAACAGTGCCCTTGGTACATAGTAGCAGAATGTGAAAAATAGCAAATATAATATAGTAATAAACTTGATGATCTAGCCAAAGAGGTTTCCATGAAGAGCACTGATGGTTCTGCTTAGGGTTTTTTATCTGCCTGTAATATAACAGGAGAAGAAAAATAAACCAAAAAAGGATCTGTGGCCCCCAGAATTCTCAGATGGCCCCCAGGATCTCTACCCCTGGTGCTGCACCCATGGTCAGGATGGGAGAGTGGAAGGAATGATATGGCAGAAGGAATGTCACAGATGTAATTAAAGTCCCCAAGTAGGTGGGCTTGACCTAATCAAAGGAGCCCTTAAAAGGGACTGGTCCTTTGTGTGAAGAGACTTGAAATGTGAGGGGCCATGGAAGGACCACATGGCAAGGACCTGAGGGTGTCCTCTAAGAGAAGCAAGAAATGGGGCTTCGGTTACATGACCCAAGGAAATCAATTCTGCCATCAATGGAGGGAGTTTGGAAGCAGGCCTTTCTCCAGTTGAGGCTCCAGATGAGAATAGCTGGCTGACACCTCGACTTCAGCCTTGTGAGACCAGGAGCAGGGCACTCAGTTAAAATATGCTGGATTCCTGGGGCGCCTGGGTGGCTCAGTTGGTTGGGCTTCCTACTCTTGGTTTTGGCTCAGGTCATGATCTCACAGTTCGTGAGTTTTAGCCCCATGTTGGGCTCAGAGCCTGGAGCCTGCTTCGGATTCTATGTGTCTCTCTCTCTCTGCCCCTTCTCCGCTCACGTTCTGTCTCTCCCTCTCTCAAAAATAAATAAAAACATAAAAAAAAATGCTGAATTCCTGATCCACCGAAAGTGAGATAATAAATTTGTGTTGCTTTAAGCTACTAAGTTTGTGATAATTTGTTACACAGAAATAAAAAATGAATATAGCAACTATTCAGTTTCAAGCAAAATTTAAAGAAATGTAAAGGAGCCAGGACTCTTTAGATTTGAAAATAAAAGTATGTTTTTTTCTCAGTCTCTTAAGATGGCAAACTATTCTCAAATTAAGAAATGACTTCTAGGCAAAGATCGAGTCTAGCATGGACTTGTAAGATCCTTTTTTGAAACTTCAGAATAATCTAAGATGCCACCTCATAGATTCTTTCTTTTTTTTTAAGTTTATTTATTTATTTTGAAAGAGAGAGAGAACAAGCTGGGGAGGGGCAGAGAGAGGGGGACAGAGGATCTGAAGCCAGCTCTGTGCTGACAGCAGAGAGCCCGAAGTGGAACTCGAACTCATGAACCGTGAGATCATGACCTGAGCCGAAGTCGGATGCTTAACTGCCTGAGCCACCCAGGCGTCCCTCATAGACTCTTTCAAATAGACAACAGTTCTTCTAAAGATCTTAAGATGTGCTTCACAGACTCTGTTAAACAGTGGGGCTTCCTAATCTTACGGGATTGTCACACAGCAACCTCATAAGGACTGCAGGTAGAAGAGAGCTTATCTTTTTTTAAACTTTTTTTTTTAATGTTTATTTTTGAGAGAGAGAGTGAGAGAGAGAGAGCACAAGCAGGAGAAGGGCAGAGAGAGAGGGAGACACAGAATCTGAAGCAGGCTGTCAGCCCAGAGCCCGATGCGGAGCTTGAACTCACCAGCTGGGAGATCATTACCTGAGCCGAAGTCAGATGTTTAACTGACTGAACCACCCACGCACCGACCTAGAAGAGAGCTTATCTTAAAGAGATTTGAGTTGTGACCATCTTGGAATGAGTGAAACTAAATATGATGCATGGAGACCCCCCAAAAAACAGGAGAATTTTGGTGGTGGAAGCACTGTCACCTTGAACTAAGAATTATGAACCAAGGGGCAGTACCGGGCTTTCATCAAAAAATGAACAACATGCCTGACTGTTTCCAGAATTACCACCAACCAGTGATGGCTGCCCTGCTGTGCTTCCCTCCCTTTTTAGCTTCAACCTTTGAAACAACTTCCTGACTTCCAGTCCTCTCTTTCCTGCATGATGGCCAGTGACAGAACTAAGTCAAAGCAGCTTATGTCGTGCATTGAAGCCCATGGTCCCTGAGGAGTGTATTCTGCTGTGAAGGTAAGAAACTTTTGACACAAACTTTTGTACTTTAGATCAGTGTTCCACCTCAGGTACCTTGGGCTGCCACAGACCTCTCCAAATGAAAGGAGAGCAAGGTTGCCAGGGAAGGAACCCGACTGGCTGGCTCCTCCTTTTTTGGCTTCACTATTCCCCATCCTTCCCATTATTAAGTATATACGCATGAAATACATGTGCAAACACATGTGCATGCCTGTGTATATGTTTATGGGGGAGTGTTTTTCCAAGAGGACCTTCAAGCAACTCTCCCCTAACCTCTCCTCCCCAAACTGATATATACCCTTCTCTCCAATAAAACCACTTCCTTTGCCCCTTTGTCACCAAACAAATGTGGCCCCTGAACTCCCGGGATGTCCTCATTAACAAAGGCCCAGCCTCCCTACAGATGTAGAGAAAAAGCTGCTCAGACACATTCCTCTCAGAGACACTTGATAGGAGAGAATGTGGACAGATCAAATCGCCTAATTCCCTTCCGACCACCGCACCAGCAAGTGCATTCTTTCTTAAAATGAAAGCGCCGAAGAAGAGAGTTGTCTACCGTGTGCCGCACGTGTTTTTTCCTTTCCTGAGGGAAAACCTGTCCGACTTTGGCTTTCACCGCTCATAAATTATCAAGTTATTTCTCACTTATGGCGCAGATATCAGTCTGGTTGGTATATGCACCCACACATCAGCTGAGACTCAAGAGAGCTAAATTTACAAAACATTAAATCAATAAGCATGTGTGAATGGGCAAAACAGCGTGACATCCTTAACTTAATAAGGCCACAGCATTGCTGTTAATCATCTGTTTTGCAACTTCTGAAGTTTCTTTCCTTCTAATTTTATAGTGTTGCTAGAAGCCTCGATGAGTGAAGGCCCTTCTGTCAGGAAAAGAGAACAATGTACCTCAAACTAGGAAATGAGAGCTTTTCCCAGGGAGATGGAGCCATGATAATATCCAGAGAGCTGCAAACAGTGCATGATGCTGTATTTTTTTTAAGTTTTTAATGTTTATTTTTATTTTTGAGAGAGAGAGAGAGAGAGAGAGAGAGAGAGAGTGCAAGGAGGGGAGGGACAGAGGGGGAGACACAGAATCCAAAGCAGGCTCCAGGCTCTGAGCTGTCAGCACAGAGCCTGATGTGAGGCTATAACTCACGGACCATGAGGTCATGACCTGAGCTGAAGTGGGACACTTAACTGACTGAGCCCCCCAGGCACCCCTCAGGATGCTGTACTTACAGGGAAGAAATAATAACAACAGTGCCTTTTCTGTGTTGTTTAAACTACTGAGGAACCCAAGAACAGACAGGACTGCCAGATGTCTCTCAGGAAAATACCAGTCTTCCAGATGGGGCATGGGGGGAAATATAGGAACAGATGAATAAAAATAGCTTTCCTCTCCTGCCTCTGTTCTGGGGCTCCCCCCCGCCCCAAATGTGTCTCCAAATCCACAAGAACAGACTGACAATCTCTTCACATTAAAAAATACCTTCTGTAGAGAAACACCCACCCCCCACTGTGGGCTATCCTTTTACGTTACTAAACACATTTCATAACAGGCGAGTCTGGAGTGCTTACGCTGCGTTATGTCCTAGTGCCCAGAACTTTTTCCAAGCACCATGTACTGGAGAGAACCACCAGCAGGTGGGAGATTTCATCTGGTGATGATACTAATGACCACTACAAGTTGGTGGAAGCTGTGTGTAAATGCAAAGAAAGACAATCCTATGGAGAGAGCTGAACGGCCAAGCAAAACCCAGAGAGACTCTGGGCTAGGAGTTGGCAGGGGTGGAATGTGGGAGGGAGGAGGAAGATGGAAAACAGACATTAATTAGAACTCTGTGTTCGAGAGAGTTAGAAACACATAGAAAGAACTGCCTGACAGAAGACTGCTGGGCAGGTTCTGGCCCCTCTGTTCATTCATCTGACCAGCACATAGACCAGCTCTCAACTACTTATTTTATTTTATTTTTTAAAATTTATTTATTTTGTTTTTTAAATGTTTATTTATTTTGAGAAAAAGAGAGTATGGGTGGAGGAGGGGCAGAGAGGGAGGAGAGAGAGAGAATCCCAAGCAGGGATTCCTGACATGGGGCTCAATCCCCATAAACCGGGATATCATGACCTGAGCCAAAATCAAGAGCCAGACGCTTAACTGAGCCACCCAGGCTACCTCTCAACCACTTATTTTAAAATGAGCCCTTTGTATTGGCTCCTGCCACCGTCTCTCTATCACCATTGCCACACATAAACATAGCTCCCAGGAAGCTTTTCACCTCAGGGTGAGAATGATCAAGACAATATGCTAACATTTGCAAGAGGAGAAAATCCATATTTGCTACACAGAAAGAGTAATCTGATCCATGTTTATATGTGACTGGACAACAAGTCATGTGAAGAAAACCATAATCATGAAATCGGGGTCTAAGATAAAGAGAATATCTGATCCCCCATAAATATGAGATAATTTAGGAAAGAGAAGAGAATAAAAAAAGAAAAGCAAAACTGAACTTACATTTCCAGAGAGATTCAATAATGTATTTTGTAGTGTGTGTATATTTTTAAAGTTCATGAAATATCTCTGAGGGATTCATAAGAAATTAATAACTAGGTCATCTCTAGGGCTGGGAGCCAGATGAGAGAGAGCTTAGTTGTCACTCTACACTTTTTTAAACTATGGAGTTTTGTCCCAGGAGCATGTATTACTTTTTAAATTAATAAATTAATAAAATATAGCATACCCATAAATTAAGAACATAGTACTTATGTGGAAAAGGAACAGAGAACAAGAAGGAGCTCTGGGAAAGTGAAAATATTGTTGATGAGATAACAGAAGAGTTCACACAGCAGAGCAAATCTGCAAAGAGACAGCAAATCTCACTACTATGGACTTCATGAAAAGAAAATAAGGGAAACAAGAAGATATTGTTAAGAAATAATAGAAGAAAATTTGTCAGAGCTAAAGAGACATGAACTTTTGGGTTGAAATTGCATTTTTTAAAAAGTTTATTTATTTATTTTGCAAGGGGGGAGGGAACAAGTGGAGGAGGGGCAGAGAGAGAGAGAGGGAGAGAGAGAGAATCCTAAGCAGGATTCCGAGCTTTCAGCACAGAGCCTGATGCAGGGCTCGAACCCATGAACCATGAGGTCATGACCTGAGTCAAAATCAAGAGTCAGACACTGAACTGATTAAGTCATCCAGACACCCCAGAAATTGCCTGTCTTATAATTCTTCTCTCCTACTGTTTTAAAAGATAACTGCATAAAACTATAATTAATAATAATGTTAGTTTATAATTAATGAAACTATACTGATGGGCTTATAACACCTAAAGGACCACACATCTCACTGGTGCCCGCAGCACAGACTACCAGTGCTATAATACCTAAATTGCAGTCTCTATCTCCCATCCACCTTCTTTACACTATCTCCCTTAAACCTCATACAGCTGTTTTCCATTCCTAACAGTTTATTTGATAAGCTACATTATTGATTTATTGATACAATAGACACAATATTCTGTGTGATTTTTCTCCTCATGGTTACAATTGATTGGATCATTGTGGACACCGTCTCTCTGTCTCTGTCTCTGTCTCTGTCTCTGTCTCTCTCTCTCTCTCTCTCACACACACACACACTCACACACACACACACACACACACACACACACCCCTGTGTGGTCTAGAGAAGCAGAGAAAGAAGAATGGAACAAGTACCCAGGAATGTCAAGACAAGAGGTGGAAAGATCCCATTTGGGCTCTCATTTCCTGGTTCCAGTTCCTGCCTGATGTCCAACAGCTTTTTTTGCCCTGAGTTCAATGAAACGGTACTGTATCTTCATGTGAAACTCTATCCCTCTCCCCTCCCCCTCCCCAGCTTGAGTTGGGTTCAGTTGACTAATACCAAGAATCAAAATTGTTTAGGGCCTGTTTGGGACTTTTCAAACCGCCTTCTGCGCATATTCCTCCAGTTTGGGATGTGGATTTCTGGCCTGGGGTGGCACACCTCTTCCCCCATACAAGTTCTGAACCAGAGGAAAAGGAGTCAGGCAAAAGAAGATACAGTATAGGTTTATTGCTGATTAATGTTGCATTGAAGGATATAACTTAGGTGTGTGACAAGAGAGAATTTCCTAATTCCGAATCTCAGAATTTGAGCGATTTATCTACCTGTCACAGGTAGCACAAGAAAACTGTAACCTCCTCCTGCAGGGACAGAAACTTTACCACTAAGTTTACCTTTTGGCACTTCTTCTCTACAACCAGACAAATCCCAAAGAGAAAAAAGGGGAAGGAGGGACTAAGTTACAGAGTCATAGTTTCTGCTCCTAAAGTTACTCAGCATATAAGAAATTCATCCTTTACTGGGGGAAGAAGAAGAAGTGAGAGAGTCCAGGAGTATTATGCAATGGATATCTACAAGGACAGAAACCTATGGAGGGGGAAATGCTTAGTTCCATGTAGTTCCCCTTGAGCTTGGTAAAATTGCTGATTCCCCATTCATTGTTGTATCCTCCATACTGAGGCAGGATCCCTTTTTGTATACCCTAATGCATCAGTAAAGCTGCCATTATGGAAAAAAGAAGACACACAAAAACTCAGTGGATAATGGGAAAACATTTTGAGACATCTTTAAAAGTGGAGATTTCTCCATCTAGAGTAGATATAGGAAGTTGACATATATTCCTGATCAAAACTCCTTAGTTACATCCCAGGGAAGATGATTTCCTGTGATGAGTTATAGGCAGTATTTTTACATATACCATAGTCTTTTACAACCCTGACAATACCGTAATCATTTCTGGGTCACCAAACATAGCTTATGGCCAAGGCCTTCTTGCAAACAATTGCTTCATTGTGTTTCACCTATTGTGGCTAAGATAATGTAACAGATGCCTTCTGAAATAACAATGAGATTTTTCCATAAAATTTATTCTTTATGGGGGATAGCTCCTGGTGGCGGCTTGTTAAAAGCTTAGGTTCCTCTGCCCTTCTCTCCTGGCCACCCGGTCCTTATTGCATTTGAGTCCAGGCAATTAATATGATATGCCCAGCCACAAAAGATGGATCAAGGAAGCATTTGACATTAAAGCTCTTGCAAAGTAGGTAGCTTACCATGGTTTGGAGGTAGCTCAGGGTACTTGAATTAGATATTATTCTTCCAACCTAATAAGACTGAAATAACAATAACTGGACAGAGATCTATTTTGCATATCTCTCAACATATTTAAGGTAAAAACCGATCTTTAGAAACAAAGTACCCAGAGACCCTTGTGATCAGCATAGTTTTAAAAGGCAATACATAGAATAGCTATAAAACTTTAACTTCTTCGATAAGACAAAAACTTCTTTCCTGATTTATTCCGTTTGGTAGTGAAAATAAGATTTGTTCTTAGTGGTGAAAAATCTCAATGCCACCTGATATTTGTGGCTGTATTATTCAGAGCAATTAATTGAAACAGATAACTTTGAATCTCAGGGGGTTAACACAATAAAAGTTTATTTCTCACTCTCATCACAGCCCAGTGTTGGCCAGGCTGGCCTCCATATTCTATGACATCTGTGTATGCTCTCCAAGGGTGACTCCTCTGGGAAAGGGAGTGATGAAGGCATACCAGCTCCTACATGCCTCAGTCTGGAAGGGATACAGTCAGAGTCCATTGGTCAACTTAATCATATGGTCTTAACCTGACTACAAGAGGAATGGGAAAATACATAATTAAGATGTCGGCCAATCTTTAGAAAAACATACCCTAAGAATGTTATGCCAAATAATTTTTAAAGTTGCTACCATAGAAAGAGCACATGAGTATTTGGTAAGCATGGTCTCTGTCACTGTAGCTAAGCACGGCTCTCATGCCATCTTTTAAATCAGTAATGGTTTATTTTAGCAAGGCAGACTTACTGCATCAAAATTTACATGTTATATCCTTAAATCTATAACCAGAGTAGATATTGGCATGTCTAATTTAGTCTTCAGATGTCTAATTTAGTCTTCAGATACTGTGGAGTGCACTTTCTTTTTCCCTTTGCTAAACCTGTTAGGAAAAGCTTATTTTTATGGATAGGACATTTATTTGTAGTTAAGTCCTTTAATTTCTGAGACT
The DNA here is from genome assembly GCF_018350175.1 of Felis catus. NCBI lineage: Eukaryota > Metazoa > Chordata > Mammalia > Carnivora > Felidae > Felis > Felis catus. Next base: position 80,748,385 of record NC_058369.1, read on the forward strand.
CATTGGTCAGCACACCCATATCAATTTTGCTTTAGTCAAAAGGGGTTGGAGGGCCATTGACAATGCCTCTTAAAAGATGATCCTGCAACATTATCTAAGAAATCTTTAAGATTCCTGGGTGGAGACAGATGGTGCAGCTCAGCAGTAAAATAATCAGTGTGCACCAGACTGTTGATCTTATATGTGGATCATAAATCTCCAGACAATGACTGATGGTGCTTGCAAACATTCTCCCACAAGCTCATCAGATGTATTTGTCATAGTGCAGCCAGAGAACCGAGTGCCCTTATTATGTTAATTGTGAATTACACAGGCAGTGCAAGTACAATACACTTGACCAAAACATAGTGTTTGTTTTGCTTTAAGATAGAAGTGAGCCTCTCAGTGTAAGAATACCAAGAAGTGGCCTGACAACAGATTATTCCACTTGATTCAGTCCTCATGTTTGAGGTTGTATTTATTTGTTTACTGGTAGTATGTGAAGGTGAATTTGTACTGAGTATTGCTTTCTAATATTTTAAGGAAAGAATGTCTTCTGTGTTGTTATAAGACTTTGAGTTTGTTATAAGTAATGACCAACAATAGATGAACAAGCCTTCAGCAAGACCATTCTTAATTGTTCTAGAAACAGTCTAGCCACCCCCATCTTTGTTTCTTAAGAAACTCAGAGGGACCAGAAACATGGTGAACCACTTAAAATAGGTATATGTAATTCAGAAGTACATAGATTGAGTGACTTTTACTCCATTTTACACAGGTTGTAGATAATTAAATACAGTATTTTGAATCTTTTAATTATATGTTTTAGTGGAGAAAAGCTGATGATGTCATACTGTGGTAGTAGTTGAGGAGAGTTGGGGTGCCATTACATTCACATGGATTATCTGTGGGAATAGGAATTGCTGATGTGTTTCAGCTTTGACCATTACCTTCAGGGTTATTCTGGATCCACCAATGGCTCTAGCATAATGTGTCTTCTCAGGAGGTCTATGAAAATGCTGCTTCTGAGGATGGGCACAAAAATAAAGATGTTTAGACAGAAGTGGCTTAGAAAGAAGATAGCTGTTTTGAATTATTCTGACTTTCCCTTCCTCATGAGTTGTCTTAATTGACCAAGTCATAGCTTGGTGGACACAAACTGAATTTTTAAAATAAATTACATTTGCAAATTTCTTAATTAGTGTAACTTGAGGAAGTGAGGTTAGCCACATTTAACTGCCAAAGTAAGGGCTTTTTACATATATAATCTATATTTTCCTGCCTCCCTAATAAGTAACAGATTATATATGTAAAAAGCCCTTACATATCGTCTTGAGATAAAATTTTCTGGGTTCCAATTCCACCTCAGCCACCTATTAGCTCTGTGACTATGTCTCAGAGCTTTAGTTTCTTCATCTGTAAATACAGGAAAATGACATTATCTACCTTAAAGTGTTATTGTGGATAATGAGATTGTGTTAATAAATAATTTAGTAATTAAAAGTTAATATTTTTTCTTGTGCTAACAGGAGAACTTAGCCAGGTGCTGTCCAAGGTGCTGAGGTGAGCTCTGACTCATAGACCATTATGACATAATGCAAATGGCTTGCCCAGAGCTGCACAGTATGTACAGTCTATCAAGTTGACAGCCTTCTGTTCAGTCAGGCTATATCCATTTCATTTTTACTAAACTGAAGTGGGACCACTGATAAACTACTTCATATAAACCGTATAATGGGATTAAGTGCCACCACAACAGCTCGCCATTTAAGGTAGCTGTTTTGACCTGACTAGTCCCTCATCTCAAGGAATTGTCTTAATTGACCAGTTAGTATCTTTGTGGGCATACTTTAATTTAAAAAGTAAAATACATATGCAAATTTATTCATTGTATGAGTTTGATGTATGAAAGGAAATACATTATGAGAATGTGTTTAACCTGATAGACATCCTACCATCATGTTATACTCATTTATTAACTTAATACAATTGGAATATAATATCTAACAGGTATAGATAGCTATAATATATTGAAATGTACTCAATAATCAAAAATCTTTTTGGCATTATGTATTATATAACTTATTTTTTTACTTCTTGTCCACTTCTCTGATGAGGGAATGTGTGCTCCATAGGGCAAAGAATTGTGTCTTGCTCACCCCTTATCCCTAGAACCTGAAACTGTGCATGACATATAGAAGACATGCCAACAAATTAGATAACATAAATGAAATGGACAAATTCCTAGAAAGACAGGAACTATTGAAATTGATTCAAGAAGGAACAGAGAATCTGAAGAAACATATAACAAGTAAAAGATTGAATTAGTAATTTTAAAGTTTCCTACCTGGAAAATCCCAGGCCAGATGGCTTCAGTGGTCAGTCTTACTAAATGTTTAAAGAAGAGTTAACACCAGTCCTTCACAAAATTCAAATAATTAAAGATGGGGCATACTCTGTAACTTGTTCTTTGAGGCCACTAGTATCTTGATGGCCAAGCCAGACAAGAATCACAAGAAAACTATACACCAATATCTTTTATGAATATATATGTAAAAAATCCTTAACAAAATACTACCAAACTGAATCCACATAAAAATAATATAAACATGACCAAGTGGTATTTATCGTGGGAATGCAAACTGGTTCAATATACAAAAATCAATTAACATAATTAATATAATATGCCATATTATAAAACAAAGGACCAAAAAACCCCCATGATCATCTTAACAGATGCAGAAAAAAACATTTGACAAATTCCAATACACTTTCATGATGGACACATATATGCACACATGCACACACGCAGGCATGTACACACAAACTAAGAACAGAAGGGAATTTTCTCTCCTGATAAAGGGCATCCACAAAAACCACACATCTAATGTCATACTTAATGGTGAAAAACTGGAAGCTTTCCACAAACTACAGAATGGGAAAAAGTGTTTGCAAATCATGTGTCTGAAAAGGGACTTGTATCCAGAATATATAAAGACAAATAACCCATTTAATTATGGGCAAAGGATAGTAATAGATATTTATCTTAAGAAAATACACAAATGGCCAACAACCACGTGAAATGATGCTCACTATTAGTAGACATTAGGGAAATGCACATCAAAATGCCCCTGCAAAATGATTAGGATGTCTATAGTATAAGTGATGTACGATAACAAGTTTTAGGAAAGATGTGGTAAAATTGGTACTCTCACATATTGGTGATGATAATGTAAAATAGTGCAGCAGTTTGGAAGTTTCTCAAAATGTTAAACATAGAGTTAAAATATGACCTAGCATTTCTACTCCTAGGTATATACCAAAGAGAATTGAAACCATATGTCCTGTACATGAATGTTCACACTAGCAGTATTTGTAATAGCCCCAGAGTAGAAGCAAATGCCCATTAATGGATGATAAACAAAGTGTGGTATATCCACACAATGAAATATGATTTAGTCGTATAAAGGAATGGAGTACTGATCTATGCTACAACACGGATGATCCTTGAAATTCTTATGCTCAGGGAGATTATTATGTTACTAGATTGTCACAAAAAGCCAAATGTTATAATATTCCATTACATAATATGACTGAATAGACAAATACATAGAAATAAATAGTATATTATGGTTGCAAGGGCTGGGGAAGGGGGTAATGGGGAGTTACTGTGAGTATGGTGTTTCCTTTTGGGTAATGAAAATATTCTGAAATTAAATAATGGTGATGTTACAGAACTCTGTCAATATCCTAAGAACCATTGAATTGTATGCTTTAAAATGGCAAAATGCATGACTCATGACTGAAATTTCAGGAAAGTTGTTTTTTAAAAATATGAATGAAGGCACACTTAATAGCCAAAAATAGTTGGTATGGAATTCTATTCCTTATGATTGCCTCTTACAAAGAAAACTGAAAGGAATTCACATATATAGTTCTCTATCCAAGGCCCTATCTCTTTATCTGCACTGCCACTTTTTCTTTGAACTTTGCAAAAAATGTTTGTTCTGAGTTTCTCTTACTATTTCACTTCTAAGTCCTTCATTGTGTAAATAAACTTAGCCTTTGTTTTTTTTTAAGTTTCTTTATTTATTTTGAGAGAGAGAGAGAGAGAGAGAGAGAGAGAGAGAGAGAGAGAGAGAGAGACTCCTAAGCAGGCTCCATGCTGTCAGTGAGGAGCCCAATGAGGGGCTCTAACCCACAAAATGTGAGATCATGACCTGAGCCAAAATGAAGAGTCAGATGCTTAACTGACTGAACCACCCAGGTGCCCCTAAACTTAGCATTTCTTATAGTGAGAAAGAACTCATCCACTTCACAAGGCTGAAGAAGACAGGGTATCACCTGGAAGTTTCAGGATATTTTTAGTAGGTGGGGGCAAGAAGGAAATCTGTGTGTACTGCCACACAAACACTTCTGTCCCATTTGCTTTTGTATATGTAGAAATATGATATAACATATATTTAATGCTGTAATAAAGCAACTTATTTTGTAGTCAGTGATGCATGTGAGGGTAGGGATTCCCAAGGTGATATAATATTCTGGGAAGGATTATCTCTTCCCAATCTCCATCCCCCCATCTGTCAACTCATGGAACCCGGTCCTTTTCAATGCTTGGAGAGGGAATAGGAGGGAATAGAAAGGAGCTGTTTCTAACATAACTAAGGGACAGGAGACAGACACTGATGTGTCATACTGGATGTTCTAAGGCAATAAACCTTTGCATTATGAAGTGTCTGAATGATTGCTAGATGTTTCCACTCTTAGACCTGGTCTCTTTGATAGCCTCTTCTTTCTATCCATTCATGGGATTTGAAGCTCCCCCTTCTCCTGCAATGTGTTAGAGGAACTGTATGGTACCTATTGACTACAACCATCAGCAGAAGCAGAACACAAGACAAGGTCTGCCTCTTGGTGGTGGGTTATGGCAGGTGAAAAATGGTTATGGAGCCTGACATACTTCTGAAGGAGACAAGAGAAGATACAGGGAGAGGGCTCAAGGGAGATACTCTCTCATAAGTGAGGTCATGGAGGCTACCTGAGAGTTTAGGAATAAGACCTTATATCTAAAAGTGGAAATCAGAGACAACCCAAATTAATGAAGGAAGTTAGTTGAAAATCTTTGCCTCCCTGAGGGCCCTAAGTGGATTGGAATACTATTATTATTTAACTTTGGTGTAACAATAGATAACATTTGATGGGATTTTGTGCCTGTTTTTGATTAGCTATGGGAGTGGGTAGGTCACCCTTACCATCCCTCCCAGCAAGCTCTTTGGTTCTTTTGGTCTGGGGGTGGGGAAGGTGAAGAGAGCCATAAGTGGGACCAACCAACATTCTCTCCCCTGATAAAGGGCCTAGCTTCTTGGTCTCAATAATATAAATTAATAAAAGTTAAAATTTCCCCTTTTGATTTTATATTATCCAGATCATTGTTGCCTACAATTTTCACATGTTGGAGGATCAGCTGTACAGGTTGCTTTATGAGGTGATCTTTGATTACATTAGTAGAGAAATACATTTAGGAGGACAAGAGTGATTTCAGATTAGGGGAAAAGAAAGCAATTGAATTCACAATTAATATCTTTTTTTATGAAAATTTTTTTGAGAGAGAGAGAGAGAGAGACAGAGCATGAGCAGGGGAGGGGCTGAGGGAGAGGGAAACACAGAAACCAAAGCAGGCTCCAGGCTCTGAGCTGTCGGCACAGAGCCTGATGCGGGGCTTGAACTCATGAACTGTGAGATCATGACCTGAGCCAAAGTCAGACATTTAACTGACTGAGCCACTCAGCCACCCCCCATAATACCTTAACTGATTAAAAAAAAAAAAAGGAAAAATATTCAATAATTTTATGAAAATGACTAAATGCTAACTCTACTTGGTAAACATCTCAGGAAAACCTACAAAAGCTAGGGGCCCATGAATTTGGCATGGTCCTCTCTTCCTTTTTTATTTTTTTACAGTCCACTCTTCCTAATAGAATAAATCTCTAGAGATTTATTGCAGCCACCTAGTGGGAAATGTGTGCTAATAAGACCCACAATTAAAAAGGTCTAAATTACTGTCCAAGCAAAGAAAACCAGTGTCCTCACACCTGAGAATTTGCAACATTTTTCAGTTTTGAACTATTCAGACACTCCAAAGATTCAAATGTGTCTAAGAACCAAACACACCTATCTTTATGAGGTGAGGCAAAATGGCTCTTGTGCTAAAATAATTCAGCATTGGCAGGAGCCCGGGTTCTTTCAGTGTTATTGTTTTAATGCCCAGCAAAATGCTTTGTTTGAAGCATATTGCAGGACAAATACATCTTTCGAGTGTCAGATTTCATATGCCTGCATCTTTTCTTGGTCCCTTACCTGTCATTATATGAAACTTTTATGACTACTTGCAGACAAAGGCCAGAGACACAAAGGGAAGGAAAAAAAGAATAGTTTAGTAAATAACAGATCAGCAATTTAAGCTCGGCGGAGGAGTTCAGCTCCTTGGCCTCAGACTGCTGAAGCGGCTGGATTCAGGTGTACTTAATTCCAGGGAGTCAGAGCGAGAAGCATTAAGAGCTCTCATGTCCTACTGTTAGTGGTGCTAACCCTGCTTCAACTAACCAAATCACAGAATCTCACAGCAATTGCTTAATCTGTTTGCCTGTTTTTTCACCTGCAATCTACTAACATTGTACTCTCCTTTGATACACACTATTGCTACCAAGTATTGCTAAAGGAAAATAATTAGAAAAGCAGGTGACGGCTATAAATCAAATAAATATAAATTGAATAAGTTAAATAAAGATGGCACACTGCAGGCACAAAACAGAGAACTTTGGTTTCTTCATAACAGTAACAGCCTATATTTATGGAGGGTTTTACTATGTGCCAGGAATTATTCCAAACACTTTACTTATCTAACCACTTACTTAATCCTTTCGGAAGCCCCATGAGTTCAGTATTTCATCTATACCATGCAGAGAATAATAATTCTACATCACAAAATCATTGGAACACTTCCAGGTGTAGAGGAAGCACTCTAAATATTAACTGTTATTATGCAGTTCACAATCCACTCTTTTTTTGCTCCTTGAAAATTCAGGCACTTGCTTTTCCTCAGTTTTCTGGTGCTTTTTACCTTTATGACATTGTGAAAGTCATATACACAGCTTCTTTCCATGTTTTAGGATACAATTTTTAGAGCTTAAAAGGTTGGATGCATTTAAAGCAACAAAAAACATGCTTTCTTGGTATCTCCTCTCCTATCTTCCCGTTCCCCTTTTGCTGAAGTTTATGCCATGCTTATCTTGATAATTGTCCTGGTATTTTAACAGTACATTCAAATTTACAAAGTAATTTTAAGTGCATTCTCCATAAAACAGAGTGGTCTATAGGCTTATGTCTTGGCTCAGCATTTCCTGGGTGTGTAATTTGAAGTGATTCACCGACCTCAGCCTAAGTTTTCTCACATGTAACACGAAAGTAATAAAATTACGTATCTTCTGGATTTATTTTCCAATGATATAATACCTGTAGAGGGTTTACATAGTTTCTAGCACAATAGAAGTATCCATAGTAAATGCTTGTGAAGGTTGTATCACTAGTGATACTAGTGATTATCTTTCCAATATCTATTCCACCCCAAGGGTTAGTTTCAGCTAGTCATTATTGGACACTTACCCTTACTGTGCCTGATTGTATCTTTACCAGTAGAAAAAGGAAAAAAATATTCAATAACTTTATTAAAGTGCCTAAATGTCAACTCCACTTGGTAAACATCCCGAGGAAACATAGAAAGCTAGGGGTCCCCGAATCTGGCATGGTCTACTCCTCTTAATTGAATAAATCCCTAGAGATTTGCTGAAGCCATCTAGTGGGAACCATGTCAGTGAAAGACTGGCATGTCACCCGATTCTAGACAATAAGACAAGAGCGGAGGTCTGCTGGGGGGTTTCTGGGAAAGATTTTCTTGGTGCTAAAAAAGAGCTACAAGAAAGAACTGGTCCCTCTTCTTCCTTTGGACATTGTCATGCTTGGCTGTGATAATGGGAACAGCTGGAGCCATCTTGCTGCCAGCCTGTGGATGAAGCCAATACAGAAAGGAGGGCAGGGGGAGCTGGAAACCTGAGGTGCTGGGCTTGGAGCTGCCCCTGCCCTACCTCCGAGCTCCTACTTACATTCTTCGCTGCATATGTTGTTCTGGGTGGGGTTTTCTCTCACTTGCAGCCAAAAGCATTGTCTGACATGAAATGTTGATAATAATAATCAGCCACAGCAACATTCAAGAAAGATGATGAGGTTTTACATTTCTCTCTAACAAACTTTCAAAGAGGTTCTGTAAGTAAATGATTTAAACCCAAGTACTCACAAAGGAGACAATGCAGTTCTGACAACCCATTTAAAGGTGTCCTATCCTACATGTATGTGTGGCAAATTGGTTTCAGAATTTCTTGGGCTTTATATTTGAGTTTGATGTGCTGGAGGATGAGGTGAGGAAATATGATCCATGAGGTGTGACTTATGTCTACTCTCCCATCTTCTTATGATAAATCTGGGGTTGTCTAGTTCTAGAACTCTACAGAGCAATGATCAACTCATGGTTTCCAATCACCTCCTTGGTCTTTTTTAATTATTATCACTTCCTAATGTTTATATAAACATTGGCTTTGATGATAGATGATCAAATAACCAATATATTTTCAGGAAAGTAATGTCTGTTCTGAGAATATTTTATCAATATGATTCTGTGTTTATCTCATATGTAAATTGATTTTTTCAGATAACCTGATAGCCAACATTCCTTAGATCAGACAACCCTTCTTTTACTCTTTTCAACCAGTACCGAGTCTCTGCCTATCTGTTATGGTCATTCTTTTTCAAATTCAGTGTTTCTCCTCAAACTTTAGGGTAGTACAGAATCTCCTGGGGGGCTTATTAAAACAGATTGCTGGCAAACTTTAAGTCTGGAGTGGGGGCTAAGACCTTATATTTCTTTTTCTAGGTGATACTCAATTTCCTTGTCCAGGGACCACTGTTATAACATAACCTTCAAAACACTCTAGTTTAGAGGCACTTGGGTGGCTCAGTCAGCTGAACATCCAACTCTTGATTTCGGCTCAGGTCATGATCCCAGGCTTGGGGATAGAGCCCTGTGTCAGGCTCCATGCTAAGTGTGGAGCCTGCTTGAAATTCTCTCTCTGTCCCTCTGCCCCCTCCCTCTCTCATGTGTTTTCTCTATATAATAAAAATTTTTAAAAACTTCTAGTTTAATTTTTAATGCACTGAATATTTAGAAGTGAGTAAAGCCCACCATAGGTCAGAAATATCCCAGATTTTAGGTCTCAGGTCTCAGTATGGAACTTATACTAACTGTGTAGTGATTCATTGATTGTTTTTAGTCTACATCTAAGAAAACAATGCTTGGGCTTTTTTTTTTTTTAATTTAAGATTTTATTTGTAAGGAATCTTTGCACACAACATGGAACTCAAACTTACAGCCTCAAGATCAGGAGTCGCAAGCTCCACCGACTGAGCCAGCCAGGCACCCCACTGTTTGGGCTTTTAAATGTGGTTCTTCTTTGGCCCTTTTCTTCTCTTACCTGGTAATGTCTCCAGTGTTCACTGTTTCAAATATGGCTCCTGCATAGCTGTCTCTGATCTTCCTCTTTGTGTCCCTCACCTCCCTCCCAACCTTCAGGGACCTTTTTCCATAAGCAAGCACTACAGGAAGCTTCAAACTTAGGATGTCAAAATACAACTTGCATATACCTATTGTTGTTGCCTGCTTTTTATTCCAAATTCCTCTCTACCTTCATACTTCCTGGCCTTCATTCAATATACTCTCTCTGCCCCGCGAGCCCCTGGTGAGAGACTGCTTACTTTGGAGACTCAAACCAAATCCCTCCTCCAGGAAACCTTCCCAGTTCTCCCTGAAGGAAGGCATTTTCATCCTTTCCATTTCTCTCTCTTTTCATGGGCTCACGGATAAGATAAAGCCCACACAAAATAATATCACTTTTCATTAATTTAAAGTCAGCTGATTAGGACCTTCAATTACATCTGCAAACCCCTTCACTTTTGCCTTGTAACATAGCTTAATTATGGGAGCAAAATCCCATCACATACTTAGTCTCACCCAACTGAAAGGTTGGTTGATGATTTTGCAGGGTGTGCACATAGGGAGTGGGAATCTTCTGGAACTCCAACCCAGATCTCCTGAATCTGAAACTCTGGAAGTAGGGACTAGTGACCTGTGGTTTAACAGTCCTCCAGGTGACCCTAACGCAGGTGAACATTTGAGAACTACTGCTTTAGACTATTAAATGATATAGGAGTGCAAACACCAGAGACCTAATCTTCATACTGTGCAGTCATGAGAAATTCAATAACCTCTCTGGGCCTCAGTGTCCTAATCTGTAAGTTGTGGAGTTGGGATTCATCCTTTTGTTTTTATGGCTTGGCTATAACTGTGGCTGTTTGCTTATTGATTGTTTTGGCGTCCATCCTGGCTCCTAGTTCCCATTAGCATTGGGAGCCAGGGAGCTTACGGGCTTGTGCCAGAGTCTGCTCTTACTGGCTTGGAAGAACTGAATGCTAAATATTCAGGACTTTTGAAAGTTGGTTGTAAATCTTTGTAGCTTGAAATTGGCCATGATGGGAGTATTTACTCCACAAAATTGGCAAATGTTACAAATCTGGGCTCTCCTTGCCCCTTCTCAGTATATCACTGCCCTGGCGCATTGAGTAGTGCCTACCCTCTCCCTCAGCCATGCTAAGAAAATACTCTGTACTGATAAAGAAAATGCTTGTCCTTCTTATGTTCTTCCAAAATTTTAAGGGGGCCCCACACAAACTTTTTAGTTGTGAACTAAAGGAGAATAAGAATGTCTTAGAAAATGCTTTTGGGACTGTGAGGCATGGAGAACTCAGCTCTGGTCTTGGAGCAGAATATTGGGAAAAAACATTCTCGCCGTATGGTGAATGAACAATGGCCAAAGTTATGATCACTTGGTTGCTCTCCCTCTCTCACTCTGAACCATGCGTCGGCTGCCACCTTCTTTCAGTGTTTGCTTCCTTTCCTGCTTTGAGACCTCTAGATTGGGGGACTGAAATGCATAGGCTGTAGGTTCAGTTACTTCCCTGCTGAGTTTAGGGAGGACACTGGCACAGTGGGTGAGAGCGTAGCCTTTGGTGCTAATAGTCTATGTGCAAGTGCTGGTTTTGCCTCTTTTTAACTGTTTAATCTTCCATAATTTGTCTTTCTGCTCTTTTCATTACTCATCCATAAGCTGGAGATACAGTCAATTCTGCTGTCATGCCTGTCAAGAAAACATGAATTTGGGCACCTGGGTGGCTCAGTTGGTTAAGCATCCAATTTCGGCTCAGGTCATGATCTCAGCACAGAACCTTCTTCAGATCTCTCCCTCTCTCTCTGCCCCTCCCCGACTCATGCATGCTTGTGTGAGTGTGCTGTGTGTGTGTGTGTGTCTCAAAAATAAATAAACATTAAAAAAAAACAAGAAAACATGAATTTATTCAAAGAAGTTGAGCACAGTGCCCTGCCTGGTAGCAGGAAATGCTGGATGTGTGCAGGAAAATGCATCCAGCTGAGCGGAGCCCCAGCAGAACACACAAACGCTCACAGCTGGCCAGGACAGGGAGCTGCATTGGTGCAGCTGCTGCTTGGATTGCTGATACCCCTTCCTCACACTCCACAGATGCGCAGGCCCCACTGTTGTCCATCCAGTCGGACACCTTCCCTCTCGTTCATTTTCCCTCTTCCTTCTCAGCCTATTTTGTATTTTTCCTCTCTATTCTCTGTCATGTTTCTCTCTTTATCTTTTCTCTGATGCTCTTCTTGTATTTCTTTTGTTATCTGCAGGCAGGGTGGTGAGCTGGGAGCAGGTGGGCAGTGGCTGGAGTGCAGGCACCCACCCCCACAAGCAAGCTTCACGTCTTTTTCAAGGTAAAGTGCCATATTTATTGTAGTGATTATGTAGCTCTTAACTATCTCACATCTATAAAACTGTGATACCACTTTTAATGTTTATTTTCTTTTTGAGAGAGAGAGAGAGAGACAGAGCAGGAGCAGGGGAGGGGCAGAGAGAGAGGGGACACAGAATCTGAAGCAGGCTCCAAGCTCTGAGCTGGCAGCACAGAGCCTGATGTGGGGCTCGAACCCATGAACTGTGAGATCATGACCTGAGCCGAAGTTGGACGCTTAACCAATTGAGGTGAGGACGCTTAACTGACTGAGGCACTGAGGTGCCCCTGTGATACCACTTTCATTGGGTTTTTATCTTTTTAAAAATGTGACACTGAAAAGTTTTTTTGCCTATTGTACCCTAACCCCACTTTGCCATAAGACCCGTGTTTTATTGCATGATTTTGCCTAGAGTGGTGATTTTTAGGAACACATATATCACATTGTAGCATAACTGACTGTAATATCAATAACCATCTCTTTCATGAGTTAATATGTACAAAACACTTAGGTATCAGTTGGCTGTAGTAAGTGGTAAATTAGCAGTGGCTATGTTTGCTCTTACAAAAAGGGGATTGAAGTAGATAATATTGTCCAAAGACTTAACAACTCCAGGATTTTGTGCATTCAAGAGTCTATTCCCCCTAATTATATCTATGAGATGGAAGACTTGGGGCCCAGCCTGTTCAAGGACATACAACAAGTTAATGAGAAAGTGAGAAAACACCAGCGTCCAGGGCTCTTACCTTTTCTCCTAACCGGTGACCCATGGATTGAAGGCAATATCTGAAAACTCATTGCAAAGTCATTAAACATCTCTTAATTTCTAAAATACATATTAAAGTTTCCCGGTTATGGGGCGCCCGGCTGGCTCAGTCAGTAGAACACGCAACTCTTGATCTCAGAGTTGTAAGTTTGAGCCCCATGTTGAGTGTAGAGATTACTTAAAATTAAAATCTTAAAAAAAAATAAGTTCCCCATTTATGAGATGTTGTGTCAGGTGGAAGGGACTCAACGACTCTCAGGAGTTGGGGCTGTCTCGAACAGCTAGAAGGCAGATGTCTAGCCTATTCAAATTTTACTCTGAGTTTGAAGTACCTTTCTGTCCTTGTGCCTTAAGGGAGAAAGCCATACAAGGTAACATCCAGTCACTGGCAGATGAAGGCCTAAGGGGCAAAGAGAAATTGATTTTTATCTCCCCCTTCACATTATTATCTTTTCAATAGCAGTTCTCTCAACCCCCAAAATTCAGAATACTTATGCCCATGGGTGAAGGCTTTGCTCTGTATTGCTTATGGTACGCACTGATGCCTAGCCAAGGAATATATTTTCCTTTGTGAGGGAATAGCCTCAAGAGCTATGGTGACCTAAACTCGCCCCCCCCCCCCCAACCAAACTCTTTTTAATCCCTCACTTAGTATTTTTAAATATTTTTTTCAATGTTGATTTATTTTTGAGAGAGAGAGAGAGAGAGACATGGCATGAGTGGGGAAGGGCAGAGAGCGAGGAAGACACAGAATCCAAAGCAGGCTCCAGGCTCTGAGCTGTCAGCACAGATCCTGGCCCGGGGCTCGAACTCACAAACCTTGAGATCATGACCTGAGCTGAAGTCTGAAGCTTTACCAACTGAGCCACCCAGGCGCCCCATCCCTCCCTTAGTATTGAGCCAAGAGTAAAACAGTAGTATGTGGACCCTCCATACATTGTAACAATCATTTGACCCTTGGGTTATCATCCATTCTATAAATGGTGATGCATTTTTCTCCCATAATTCCCAACTTGCCAGCCCTACAAGAACACATGGTGGTTTTAGTTAACTTAATGGGAACCATGGGGTAATTAATTGTATTCATGTGTTACCTCTTTGGGGGAAGATGAGCCTGTAAAAATGAGTACAACCTGCTGAATTTGTGTTTTTATTTCCCAGGCTGGATTACATTAGAATAATGGCAAAGCAGTTTTTTTTAGAGCAGTGTTTCTCAAAGTGTGGTCCATAGGCCCTTGGAGTCCTGGAGACTTTTTCACAAGGTCTGCAAGGTCAAAACTAGTTTCATAAAAACACTAGGACATTATTGCCTTTTGAGGGGGGCAGTGTTGACATTTGCCTTGAGAGTGCAAAAACAAGCTGCTGACACCTTAACCCAAATCAAGGCAATGGTACCAAATTGTACTAGTCGTCATTCTTCACTGTTTTGCTCTTACAGTTAAACAAGCTGTAGTTTCAATTAAGAATGTCCGTGATAAAACAATCAAAATTATTAATTTTGTGGGGTGCCTGGGTGGCTTAGTCAGTTGAACTTCTGACTTTTGATTTCAGATCAGGTCATGATCTGAGAGGCATGGGACTGAGCCCTGTGTTGGGCTCTGTGCTAAGTGTGGAGCCTGCTTACGATTCTCCCTCTCTCCCTCTGCCCTGCTCCTCTGTTCATGTGTGCTCTCTCTCTAAAAAAAAAAAAAAAAAAAATGAATAAGTAAAAATAAATTATTCATTTTATGAAATCATGTTTTTTAAATCTCTGTGACAGAATGGGAAGTGCTCATAGAAGACCAAAATCTAAAGTAAAGCAATAGTGCAGTTGTTTGACTTCTGAGCTGAACTGGTCACTTTTTTTTTTTTTTTTTTTTTTTATGGATCACTATTTTAATTTGAGGAACAACTGACATATAAAATATGGCTTTTTAGACTTTGCAAAAATGAACCAAGCAAGCCTTGGTTCTAACTTTTTTTGAATGGTTATTTATTTATTTTTGAGAGAGAGAAAGAGAGAGAGAATCCCAAGCAGACTCCACGCTATCAGCATAGAGCCTGACATGGGGCTCAGTCTCACAAACCATGAGATCATGACCTGAGCCCAAAACAAGAGTCAGATGCTTAACTGAGTCACCCTGTTCTAAGTTTAGATATTTGTTTCCAGTGGTAAATTTGAGCTTTCAGGTGAAAATTAGGACTTTCAAATGATCATATCTGCCACCAGGAGCTTAACAATGTCTCAAAAATTAATGATTTTTCTAACAGTATTTGTGGTGATATTAACAATTATGACTTTTTAAAAATATTGCATAGTGAAATATGTCAGAATTTGGAAGATCTGTGTAACTCAGTGAAACAATATTTTCTAAATGACTAACACATGATGTTAAATCAGGAATGGGTAAAAAGAATAGTCAAAATACAAGCGAGACCAATAGATTTTAATGTGACAGAATATAAAACATTCATTAATATGGTTTCAGATTCCACACTGTAGTGTAGTGTTTGCTGTAGTATCAAAGATATTCCTAAGTATATAAAAAGGTTATTAAAATAGTCTCTCTTTTTCCAACTAAGTATCTGTATCGGGCGCAATTTTATTCATATACTTCAACCCAAAGCAACATTTGCAACAGTGAATGCAGAAGCAGATATAAGAATCCAGCTGTCTTCTATGAAGCCCATCATTAAAGACATTTGCAAAAATATAAAACTATGCCACTCTTCCCACCAAATTCCTTTTGTTTAGAAAATATTGTTATTTTTCAAAACCAGTATGTTAACAGGTAATAGATTTATTATTTTTAAATGAATTTATAAATAAATATTTTAAAAACATCTTCATTCACACTTCTAATACAATACGTATAATAGATATGACCTATAAAAACAAAAGTTTTGGGGGATTTTAAATATTTTAAACATTTTCAAAAATGCTTGAGACTCACTGTCTCAGAGCTCTGAACTGGATTTAAAGTATAGTTTTCAAGGGGCGCCTGGGTGGCGCAGTCGGTTAAGCATCCAACTTTGGCACAGGTCATGATGTCGTGGTTTGTGAGTTCCAGCCCTGCATTGGGCTCTGTGCTGACAGCTCAGAGCCTGGAGCCTGCTTCGGATACAGTGTCTCCCTCTCTCTCTCAAAAATAAATAAACATTAAAAAAATTTTTTAATAAAAAAATGTATGGTTTTTGAAGTATTGTCCATGGACCACCAGCCTCAGGATTATTAAAAATAGTGTTAATAGTATTATTAAAAATAAGTATAAAAATGAATATTCCTGGGCTCTTTCCCATATTCCTGAAGTGGATTCTTGCAGTGTGGGAAGGGAAAAACTCCATGTCTGAAGAGCTTTTCAGTCATTCTGATGCACATAAGGGAACCTGCATTGGTCAAGGATCCTGGACTCCATGTTTGGATTGGCTACAATTTATTAAGTGATCTTGGGTAATTCTGTTACTTTCTTGGAACCTCCATCTTCAACATGGTAAGTTGGACCTGTGGGCTCACTACAATAAAAACTTATTCAGAGAGGCTCTGATAAAAGGCTTTTAAAACATCCCACATGTTGCCATTTCTTAAATTACATGTGTTAAAATAAATTACTAAAGTACATGTTGCAAAGCATGTACTTTTAAAAATAGTTGTTAAAGTAGTCTTTTAAAAGACTTTAAATAAAAAAGTAGTAGTCTGCTGATTTATTACCCATCAATTTCAAAAACTCACAGTGGACATTCTTGTCATTAGTGCATATTAGCTGGGTTCTAACCTGAAGTGCATTCCCCCAAAAAAACAATACCCCAAAAGAGAGCACAAAAGGAAAGCATAGAAAAGATAAATGTAGGCTACCAAAATAAATAAATAAATAAATAACAGCTATAAAATTCAGATATAAAATGAATCTGAGGTACCAAGGGGCCGTGAAAAATGAAAGCTTTTTAAAATGAGAGATGATCCTCTCAGCCTGGGGGCTGCATAAGGAAAGAGATGTACAATCCCTTTAATGTTCTACTAAACCCCAAAGTCCAACGCTCCATTCCCTCAAACCCCTGAAGGCAAGTGCTGGCCCTGAGTTCGTAAAGCTCACTTGCAAGCAGTCCTTCAAGAGATTTAAAAGTTGGAAGTGAAACTTTAAAACAATCTATTGCTTACACAAATATCCATGCAAGGAAGTGCAGTTCTGGGCAGACTGCGTCCTCGCTGCCCTTCTTGGGACATGATGGGGCTGTCCCTTCCCATGTTCCCTTTCAATAACAGACCTACACCATCCAGTAACTCCTGGTGGGGGCTCACCATATGTCTTTGTGCCCCACATGCCGGTGCACCTTTCAAGGTGAGCCTATTTTCCTAAGCTATCAGTCCCTCGATTTACTACTCTGCATTTATTGGAATCTACGTGTCAGGTACCAAGCTCAGCGACACTACTGATAATTCTGTAAGTCAGGTACTGTTGTTCTGTCTACTTACACATGAGGAAACTGAAGCATGGAGAAGTGGGGTCACTTCCTGAAACCACCCAGCTAGCAAGCAGTTGCATCAGATTCAATCCTACAATAGTGTGACTACAGATCGTGAGCTCTGAAAAACTACACTGTTATTTTCCTTACCCAGATAACTGGGAGGCAGAATAAATACCCTTGAGGTGGGGATGGAGAAGGGAGGGATCCCCTTTAGTAAAGCCTTTAATGTCCAATAATAAGTCTTCAGAGAACCATTCTAATAGTTAATAAAGTCTCTAGATTTTTATTAAAACTATTTTTTAAAAATATCACCTGCATTAAATTTGCTTGTTTTAATGACTTGTTTGTCACCCGTTTCATTTGTAAATAGTGGAAAAGCTATCAATTTTAGGCATGACTATGACAGCCAAGGTTTTAAGTTCTTCCTCCTCCCTTTTTTCTTTTTTGCTGTGTCAATCAGTAAGGATTCAGGGTAAGGTTACAGGTAGTGATTTTGTTGTATGGCCTAGACCTATATGCAAACAACGTTGACCTTTGAGTTAATTCTGTATCTATTCTTTGTTCCTGTGCACCATAGTAGCTCTCATAGACAATGTCTAAAAAATACATCTTTTTAGCACCACACCTGAAAGGAATGGAGGTTTGAAGAAGCATCTGTGTCTGAGGGGAGCACATTTTTAGAATTCATTACAGGGACTGTTGCTGGATGCTCTAGAGTTATGGCCTTTCTGATTTTTCCTGTTCCTTCCTACTCTCCTATCCTCCAAGCAGAGACTAAAACCATAGTTTTTAGCTATCCCCATCATTCTCTTTCTTTGTGTCCTCCAGTCTTCCCCCAGTGGAGTCCTTTTTTATTTCTCATACTCTTAGCACTGACATTTGTTTTTAGTCCAAAACTTACTCAAGTCATTTGGGAGTTATGTGATCATTGACTTGAAATGTACAGAGTAGACATATTGCAAAAATCTAAAGAAATAGTCAGCTTCTTTGCTCAAGGGAATGTCAACAGATAAGGAAAAGTGGAAAAAAAAACAACTCTGATATTTTAGAAGCATGTATTAGTTTCTCGGGTCTTTTTTTTCATTTATTATTATTATTAAACTTCATTTCAGTAGAAACAAGGAATCTTTTGAGGGTTGCCAGTCTGAATTTATTAGACAGTTGGAGTATGGAATACGTTAGGGGAGAAGGTCTCTTACTTGCTATCAAATCCTCAGAGTAAATTATTAAGGTTTGCCTTGTTGACATGGCTAAGGTGCTCAACAGCATGCTGTCTAAAATATTTGCACAGTGTAACTTAATTTATTTAATAAAATAAATTATATGGTTTTTTTTTTTTGCTTACATTGCCATGTTTGCACAGAACGCTATTCAGTAGGCATCACTGATAATGTTCAGAATGTTAAAGAGCTTGTTTGAAGTCACACAGCAAAGAAGCCGAGAAACTAGCTCTTTCCTTTCCAACAGTACTAATATAAAATGTTCAATTTGCATTTAACAAACATGCTATCAGTCAACAAGCATTTACCATGTACCTCTTAAACTAAATCACTAAAGAAGTTTTCTTAAAAGGTGATCTCTGCCCTGACATTTCCTATTGAGGAAAACAGGTCTGTGAACCAACCTCACTTGTAACATATGCAATCAAAAGAAGATAGGACTTTAGACTATGAGCTGAATATGTATTTAAAATTGGCAGGGAGAACTTGCTATTTCATGGAGTACTACCATGAATTATATTCTAATGTGAATATTCACTCTTTACCTTGTTTTCTTTGTCAATTAACCTTAAGCAATACTCAGTTTGTTTAGACCTAAATTTTAGACTAAGATAATTTACATTTTAAAATATATTTTTTAAATCATTAATCTATAAAAGAAAAAGGGAAATTTAACTCAATCCTTTTCCAAATTAAAACAAATTCTGGGGCACCTGGGTGGCTCAGTCAGTTAAGCGTCTGACTTCAGCTCAGGTCATGATCTCACAGTTTGTGAGCTCGAGCCCACATTGGGCTCTGTGCTCACAGCTCAGAGCCTGGAGCCTGCTTCAGATTCTGTGTCTCCCTCTCTCTCTGCCCCTCCCCTGCTTGCACTCTGTCTCTCTCTCTCAAAAATAAATAAATATTAAAACAAATTCTGACTGCATTGGGTACTAAGTACACTTTAAGAAAATTTGAAAATTAGTTCTGTTCCAAGTGAGAGGAATCTCTGTGGAATATTACCCAGGAGGCTACATATAAAAATATCTTCCAAATGTTACTTGGCTCAGTCACTATTCTTTTTTTTTTATTCTTTTTTTTAATGTTTACTTATTTTTGAGAGATAGAGTGCAAGCCGGGGAGGGGCAGAGAGAGAGGGAGACACAGAATCTGAAGCAGGCTCCAGGCTCTGAGCTGTCAGCACAGAGCCCCATACGGGACTTGAACCCACAAGCTGTGAGATCATGACCTGAGCCGAAGTCAGATGCTTAACTGACTGAACCACCCAGGCACCCCAGCCCAGTCACTATTCTTGATGGCAGTGACAATCAACTCCTGGCATTTTGTCTTTTATATTTTGGTTGGAGCAGAATCATTTGACCAATGAGCCAAGAATAGTGCCTGGAGTTACCTTAGAATCCTTTGCTTCACGTATTTAACTGGTGGGAGTAACCTGTACATTATCTCTTCTAGATCTCCATAATCAAACATTTCATGCAGGCTCTGTCCACTAGCCACCACCCCCTTTCTTTTAGATTATTGGAATACCCTCTCTCAGGTCTTCTTCCAACAGCCTGCAATCAATTCTGAATGCTAAGATTCTTGTTATATCATTCTCTCCTCCAGCAGGAGACATTAGACCATGGGGAAAAGCTCAGGCTTTGGTGTAAACATTTTTGGTTTAAAATTCTGCCAATCACTAGCCGTGATCTTGGGCAATTTACTGAATTTGTTTGATTCTCAGTTTTCTCATCCATAGAAATAGGATGATAATGATAAAACTCACTCTGCTAGGTTCTTGAGAAGATTGAATAAAATAAATATATTAAGCATCTAACACATTTGAGACAACCAGCAAATGGTAGTTTCCTTCCTATCTCCTTGGAAAGGTTTCTCATAACCCAGTAATTCAGAACCCAACCTGAGTTAACAGTGAACTAGTCCCATGGTCCTTTCTTCTGTCCTCCTATTCACTACTGTCTTTCCCGATTGTTACCACCTACTTAAGACTTCTTTCTTTGTCCACTGGAGCCTGTTTATCTGAAATATCTTCCCTCTCTATCTTCCTTTTCAGTTACCTCCAGCTCAGAGTCTAACTCATCTAAGAGGTCTTCCTGATTAAATCAGAACTTGGCATGTTGATTAGCTTGTTTCACGAACCTTTGTAACATTTGAGTTTATTGTTAACCATGCTGCTTTGTATAGAATAAATACAGAGAAGTATCTTCTGCTTGTTCACCCATTCTATAGCACATAGTAGGTAAACGGTTGGCAGGGGAAATATGTTAATCAAATGCATAAGCCATTCTTGCTAACTCAAATCATGCTGCATGTTTAGTCAAAAGTATAGAAAGGCCCTATAATGAGATACTGATAAAACGAACCAGTCAATATGTCAATGCCTTCGACTCTAAGCAGCTGTGATTTTCATTCATGAAAATATCAGTTATTTCTAGTATGATTTAGTAACAGCAAATGATATTTGACCCTTAAAGAAAAATATCTCTGCAGAGTAGTGTCCTTCACTACATGGCAGAAATTCACTGAGTACTGAGCCACTACTGCCCCCTATAGCCCATCCAAGGTACACCAAGGCATAATACAAAATGTTTTCCCCGGACATTTTCAGGAGAAGGTTTTGTTGCTAGAGGATCTGTTAATTGCCTATCCAGCATCCCATCCCCACTTACCTCTTCACAGTAGAACCTTGGTTTTATACAGGCATCCACAAAATGCAGCCCATTTGACTTAGGGAAAGGTGACCCCACCACCAACTTCTGGATAGGCTTTAACCAGTTGAAGGCTGATTGCTTTCACCATGATTTGGTGATCTCATATCTCTTACCTAGGTTGGTTATGAAACCTGACTTAAGCAATCAGCTCATGCATTCTCTTGGTAATGGGACCTACATTGGGCTGTAAGGTCAGGAATCTGTAAGGAAGGAATCTTATTGCGTAATTGGGGGAAAACCCCTTATTTGCTCTCTGGTGATATAAATGAATTCTATACCCTTATTCCTACTGACAACCATGCTTTGATAACTGGAAAAACCTGTTGTAGGAAGCAGTGCACACTGTGGAAGGCAAAGCAGTGAGATGGAGTGAAATGACTAAACATGGGGACTGGACTTCTTTGAGCTGCTAAATCAGCTAACTCTGAAGCCCTGCCTCCACTGGACTTTTATTATATGACATAGCATATTTTATTGTTTAAGTCAGTTTGAAAGCAAACTAACTCTTCAGAGTACGGAAATGGAAACAAGTGAAATAATAATGCATCCTTAAAGTTTTGCTGGGTTTCTAAGCTTAAGGACATTTTCTAAATATACATTCTTGGATGGTATACTTCTAAAGAATGTTCTCAGTCCATCTGTGAACAGAAATGGAATGTGTCCTTTCAGGTTCAGTTTCTTACCGGGCTCTTTTGCTTTCTGTACAAGAGCTTCTTGATGTAAAAGAAGTCCATGGATCCATATTCAACCAACAACACATGATTGCTGCATCCAGGTATTTGACATCTCTAAGCTCATTGCCACAAATGTCTTTCCCTAAAGCTTGACCTCCCTCTACTTAAAAATATGCCCCTAAATCAAACCAGATCATCACAGTTATTCTTACTGAGTTGCCCGCTGGTGTGACGTCATCACTATGTTTTCAAGATCCTTGTCTTTTTTGGTAGCAGTGCCCAAACCGTTATTGATTTAATTCCACACTGTGCTTTTTATATTGCTCCCCCTCCCATGAGAAATAAGTGCCTTCTAGGATGAAGATTAGTAATACTTGAAGCAATTAATTTTTTAAATTAAGAATATTATCAAGTATGTTTCTCCAAAACAAGTGTTTCCCAAGAGAAAGGACTTGAGAATTATTCTCAAGAATGCTTAAATTTTGTGTTTTCATTTAAACAATATTTTAGAAAAACAAATGAATATAAGCATATTTTGGATCCTTTTTTCTCTTATAATTGAACACTGCTCCACAGTTTCACTGCCCGAGTTCCTGTTTGTGCCTCCAAAAGAGTTGATGCCAAGTGGTATTTGTTGAATTGCTGTCAGCTCATGAGAAAAAACAACAACAGTGGTGTGCTTGATAGGTTGAGAATGTCTTCTCACCAAAGGAAGGCCAAACGGTGTCACAACAGGCCCTATGAACGAAGTTTCTCAGGAGTCTAATTAGAGAAAAATGGAGGGAAAATTGAGTCCTCAGGTTGTAGCAGTCCACACTTAAATGAACTTTCATCATTACACTCAATTCCATGGTAATGTTGCAAGCAGAATTTAGAATAATACAGGAGACTTTATTGTATAAAATTGACGTTATCTGGCTTATTTTCGTAGCTTTGTTTATATTTAGTCAAAGTTGTGTCCTATAGGTGAGTATATAAAAGCCATTAGCACAGAAAGTTGATACCTTGTTTATCTAAGTACACATTTAGTGGCGTCTCACTTTATCCCTTCCTAGGCGCAGGATCCCAGCCAAGATACATAACCTCTTTGTTCCTTGGTTTCCGGATCTATAAAAAAGGAGTAATAGTATTATCTACTTCGTTAGATTTGGGGAGGATTAAATGATTTGATAGATGTAATGTATTCAGAGGATTACCTGCAATTATAGTAAGCATTCTATGAGTTAGATCTACCCTTGCTATATTTTTACTGTTACTGTATACAGATAAACTAAGCCAATGCTGCAGCTGCATTAGGATTTTTTTTTTCCCCTTTGTGAGGATAGACTCCAGTTTGATGTCTTCCTCTTCTCAGCCACTGCTGGAGAGCTTCACACCAAATCTGTGGCCAGAGTGAGCTTATTGTAATATGTCTTCTTTGGCCTTATTTTTGGCTCCATTATGCTCACAGCCATGTTTTCCTTTTTTCTTTTCTTGTACTTTTTTTTTTTTTAATGTCTATTTCTGAGAGAGACGGAGTGTGAGTGGGGAGGGGCAGAGAGAGAGGGAGACACAGAATCTCAAACAGGCTCCAGGCTCTCAGCTGTCAGCACATAGCCCGATGCGAGGCTTAAACTCAGAATGGCGAGATCATGACCTAGGCTGAAGTCAGATGCTTAACCAACTGAACCACAGGCGCCCCATCTTTGCTCATACTTTTAACTTATGAGGTCTTGTTGCACTTTATATGTCCTTTTAAGCTATTTTAAAAGTCTGTTTTGGAACAGAAGGTGTGGTACATGAAAATCAATAAAAATGTATATCTACTCTTGGACTGTATGAGAGTAGGACATTTAATAGACAATAAGGCTCACTGGGACATATTACCACATTCAGGAAGGATCTCAGAACTCATTTCCTGGACTGTGAGATCTTTTCTCAGGAGTAGGAGTATAATATAACTGACCACAATTATCTTCTGTCCGTTTTGTGAATGTTGCAAGTGTTTACTCCATTTCAGTAAAAAAAAAAAAACCCTTATGGGGTATATTTTTTCCATTTCTTTTGACTCTCACAATGAGTTCATTCAGGAGACTTAGGGTTTGTCTATATTTTATTTAGATTTCTAAATTTTTAATTATTTCTTTGTTTTTTGCCTGAGAAGGAAATATAGGCATTGATGATGAAAATGGTATGGTTCAGGTCCAGCAGAATAGAGTATCACTTATGATGACAGATATATAATTTCCTTTTCCTCATCTTTCTGCTCCATTTTCTGGGCCGGATTTCAACCTCAAACATTTTGTACTGAGATAAATGAATACCCTGTAAGAGACTTTTAGCTGCCTATTAGAATTTGTTAAGTGAGATGAGAAATAACATGATTCATCAGGTGTTGAAATTTGCTACTTATAGTCCTTGGGAAAAAAGTACCTATCAGTGTATCTAGAACTATGTTGCTTTTAAAGCAATTATCACCTTGTGTTAGGAGCTGAGATGGAAGAAAGGAAGTGATAAATTTACTTTAAAAAGTGTCATCTATATCGATCTATATCCATTATTCTACAATTAAAATTTCCTACTCAACCTGACATTCATCATCAGTTCATTTATTTTTTCCCCTTCAACAGTATTTATTTGATGTGTGATTTATTAAGACAATAAAAAGAGAAAAATTGAACTTGAGGACTTCCAAATAATGACTTTTGAGTGTTTTTTTGTGCTTCCCCATATCCAACCAATTCAGATATTACATCATCTTTTCTGTAAGTAATTGACTTCTTTTTTATTGATTATTGTAATCTCCGCCCACTGGATTTACCCAGGAATAATGGCAGAATACTTACTTTCTCAGTATCACCATCTGTTCTTTGTGTGATCAATGTTTACCTTCTGCTGATAGCATAAAGTTAGATAGCTACAAATGGCTTTTCCCACTGTCCTTGTGAAATAAAATCACCAACCTCAGGTTTCCTTGAGACATATAAACAAAAAACAATTTTGACACGCAGAGGTTTCCAGTTCTTTCTTACGTGTGAATCAGCCTGATACCAAAATGACATGTGGTGGGGTGGTATTAATAGTGTTAATAGATGTGTATGCTGTATTTACCAACCTCTTCCCTCCACATTTCCTACATTATTATTACCCCAAGGCTAACTATGCCCCTCCAAGCTTCCTTGAAATCCTGACAGTTCAAAGCTTTTAAACTCAAGAACTGAAGTTCTACATGTGAGACAGGAAAGATTCTTAAAGGATTGTGAGTAGGTAGACCATGTCAAAGGGTCCATATGGCATGATGTGGGGAGTCTCTCTCTTATTGGCCCTGATACTCTATTTGAAATAGACTTCTTCTTCCCAGATAAAAAGTTCTGAATTACCTGTTAAAATTTAAATATCCCTTGGAGAGTAACATTAAGCTACTTCCAATCATTGGAATTAGTTTATCAGATTTTTAAAAATAATTACATGTTCCTTGCTCAAAAACAGATTCAAACTGTACAAAAGGGCATAAAGAGAAAAAGTTTCTTCTGTTACCATATTCAAATTCCACTCCACTCTTGGGTATCTTCCAGAATTTTTCTCTGCAATTTCAGGTACAGTATTTAGGTTTTTTTTTTGTTTTTTATTTTCTGTTTTTGTTTTAAGTGATTTCTACTACCAATGTGGGGCTCTAACTCATGACACCAAGATCGAGAGTCATAGGCTCCGCCATCTGAGCCAGCCAGGCACCCCTGCTGTATTAAATTTCAGCTTAAAATTTTTTTTGAAATGGGACAATTCACTTATTTAAAAGATAATAGTCTTTACCCTTATAGCTGCCTCCTTTACTTTACTCCCAGGGGAAATTGATATTAACAGCCTATCTCAATGCAGATATCTTATAATGTCTGATTTTTAAGAATGAGAGGATACTCTATACAGTATTTGGCAATTGCTTTCTCACCTAACAATATGTGGACATCCCTAAAGACTAATAGATAGAAAATCTTACTTTTTTCTTTCTAACAACTACATATATTGCTTAGAGCGGATATATCATAATTAATTGCAACTACAGCAATGTTGTACTAAATATCCTTATGCAGTAGTCTTATATTCTCATGTTTTTATTTTGATAAGATAGATTCCCCAAAGTGAAACTTGTGGATAGAAGTATATGTGTATATTACATTTTCAGTGATATGGCCAGATTTCAAAATTATGGCAATTTGTCTTCAAAGTCCCACCAGGAACATCTGAGTGTGACTGTTTTCCAACATCCTTGACCACACTTGATTTTTATCATTCTTTGTAATTTGCCTTCGGCTTTTACCTATATTTGGTAGGTTGAGCTTTTTTTATGATTATTGTCCAGTTAAATTTATTGTTTTGTGAATTAACTATTCATATCCTTTGGCAATATTTCTATTGAGTTGCTTATCTGTTATTATTATTATTAATTTTTAGAATTCATTATATATTGGTTGTATAATTGTTGATGATGTATGTTGAAAATATATTTTCCTAGTCAGTAATGCAAGAAGCAATTTAGTATAGTGCCCAGTTTCTGGAGCTAGATACTCTGAGTTCAGATTGTAGGTTTATTATTTATTGGTTGTGTGATCTGGGGCTACAGATTCATCATATTAAATATGGGGAAGATAATAATAGTACTTAATTCATAGGATGGGATAAGGATTAAATGAGTTAATAAATATAAAACATATTGAAGGGCAGCTGGTGTACAGTATGCTAGTTTTTTATACTATTAATTTATAAACTAGTTTTTTTTAGTTTCTATCATCACATCCTATAGAAAAAGAATAATTTTGTCTTTTATTTTCCAATATTTACATGAAATTTTTTTCTTGTTCAGTGTATTAGCTCTGAAACGATGTTGAATGTTGATGTGGGTATTCTGCATTGTTCCTGATTTTAATAGAAATGGTTCTAGTTTTACTGCTTAATTTGATGTTGGCTCTTGGATTGTGGCAAACAGTCTCTATCATATTTTTCTTTCACTTCTATTTTATTTGGAGGATTTTAAAATTAGGAATGTATGGTAAATTTTGATAAATCTTATTTTAGTATACTATCGTTACAATTATAGCAATCTTCATTTTCATGCTCAATTTGTTGGTATAATGAATGATCTTGAAAGATGGTTTATACTGAAGTATCCTTGCATATCTAGAATAAATTCAAATAGTTTCTCTTTTTATTTACTGCTGCATTAGGTTGATAATATTTTACTTAGAATTTTGCATCTATGTTCATAAACAAAATTGATTTATAAGTTTCTTACCTGTACTATCTACTGGGTTTTGTTAATAAGATGTTGGCTAGCTGGATAAAATGGAGATTTATACATTTTGCTATGAGCTAGAGTATGTTAAATGACGTGAATTGTCAGTTTTTTAAGACTAAGTGGGTGATGGGCATTGAGGAGGGCACCTGTTGGGATGAGCACTGGGTGTTGTATGGAAACCAGTTTGACAATAAATTTCATATTAGAAAAAAAGACTAACTATACCTGTAAAGCCACCTGTGTCTGTAGATTTTTAAAGGTACATCTTTAGTTATCTTTTATGATTATTGGTCTATATATTTTTTCATTCTTTTCTTAGGCTAATTTTGTAATTTATTTATTGCTGAAAAATTACTCCATCAGTAAAATTAGATTTTCAATTTTATTGCCTTGAGTTGCAGAGATTTTTTCCCCACAGGTTCCATAGTCTCTTCCATATCTGTGGTTAAATCTGTCTTTTTTTAATGTTTTTTATTTTTGAGGGAGACAGAGACAGAGTGCCAGGCAGGGAAAGGCAGAGAGAGAGGGAGACAGAATCTGAAGCAGGATCCAGGCTCTGAGTTGTTAGCAAAGAGCCCAACACATGGTTTGAACCCATGAACTGTGAGATCATGACCTGAGCCAAAGTCGGAAACTCAACTGACTGAACCACCCGGGAGCCCCTAAATCTCTTTTTTAAAAAAATCCATATATTATTTGCTTTCCTTTTTTTTTTTTTTCTCTTTTTCTTAATCGGGCTTTTTTTTTTTTTTCTCTTTTCCTTAACTCACTTTTTTAAAGATTGCTTTTCAAATAAGAGTTAGTTGAAGTAGAAAAAAGTGAGACACAGGCAGAAGAGAGAAAGTCCAGAGAAAGGCCCTGAGGTGGGAAGGGGACATCTGGCTCACAGCTCCACCTCACCATAGTATTTCATTAGTATAATTAGTATTTCAGAGGCTGGACAAAGCCATCATGTTCTAGCCATCAGATTGTCAGAGGGAGCTTGCCACAATGCTGGGACGGCAAAGAGATTTCAACTGACGTGGCAGCTCAAATAGACTGGAACCTGCCCTCCTTCTCCCTGTTGAGGAAAATACTGCAACCATGTTTCTGACAATAGGTGTACTTAGTAGATTTTGGCCCAAGTTTCTTTACTAGCTGTGCCTGGAGCACTGTAGGCACTCAACCAATAATTGTTGGATTGTATGAATCTCCACTGAATAGTCTTAAACTCACCGAGCCTCGCCCTCTGCATCTATAAAATAGAGGGATGATACCGACCTCATGGGTTTATTCTGAGGATACAATACGATTCCTTGTGCATGCAAGTGTTTTCTCAATTATATAACATTATGAAAATGTGAAATCTGTGGCTCGAAACATACCAAACTTAGACTACTAGACTGCTGAGTCATCTAGCGAACACTGATTGTGTTTATTTCTCTGACCCCTGTTTAAGAGTTTATCATTCAGTAAGAAGCAATTTACAAAATAAATAAATTTCAGCAGCAATGGACAGCTCACTGCAATTTGGGGCAGCAGGTAGGGTCTGCCTGGCATATGGGAAGATGTGACCTCAGTTCCTAGACTTCATCTTGTATACATTTTTTAAATTTACTAATTAGGTCAAACAATATATTTGACCAAAATATTTGACCATAAAACCACACATTGACCTAATTTGACATATTCGGCTCTCATGTGAGGTTGTAAAATTTCATCTGGCAGGATAATTAGGAAAATTATTCTGATTATTGAATCTTTGAAATGTGATTTTCTTCTTCCTTAAGTTCAGATTTCCTTGTTTATATCTAATTTGGCCAAGGGGGATAAAAATCTCCATGTCATTTTGGCTTCAAGCTCTTAAAGAACACTGGCAATTGGTTGCCTAAAATGACTGTTGTAAAATAAATACCTGCAAGACAACACAATCATATCCAGTTTCATCAATGGTACGTATTGGGTGATGCAGTCACCAAACCAGGGCTTTCAAAATCTTTGTATATTTACATATGATTTTCTCCCTTGGAGAACCAGTCGCACATGTTCACTTTAAAGCTCAGTGAACCAGTTGCTTTGTATAGAGATCAGGACAATAGATGTCCCAATCAAGGTTAGCCATTTACACTAAATATTAGCAAAGCTCAAAATATGGTGGATAAAAGAAGCTGTACCCTACTTTTAGATGCTATAGCTTAGTCTAGGCTCGGTTATCCATAAGCAGGGAACACTGTTGTACCGAAGGTCATTTTGAGGTCAACATTATTTTTCAAGACTAACACTTGTCACAGGCCTCTCTTAAGTTGGCAGTCGTCATTTTCCCCTTTTTAACTTTTCCTTTGACCTGGAAATCCTAGGGCAGGCTATTGATGGCGGACCTTTATCAGGCTGCCCTAGAGTTAAAGCCATGACTCATTCTGAAATTCAGAAAAAGAGAGCTCAATGATTAACAGAGGCAGCAAGAAGGACTGTGGTAGAAACCCTTTCCCGAGGGCCCAGAAAGTGCTGCTTGTTGACATACAAAGTTAGGCTTTAGTATCAGCAAGCAAAGCTGCTTGCTCTCAATAACTCATTGGCCTCTGTCCCCCTGTGTGTGGATCAGCTTTTCCACTGAGGTCAGAGAGCATGAGTCCCTTACACAGAGGAGTGTGTTGTCCTCCCTGTGGGATGCCTGGTCCCTGGGCCTTCTGCCTGGAAAGCATTTCTGACCTACCTCATGTGGAGCCTCTGAACTGCCCATTTTTGGAGAAAACCTTCTCTTGAGTACTTTATATGACTCTTAGAAGAACCGTGGCTTACCCACTGGAGAGGCTTCTCCAAAATGAAGCAGAATGCTAGACTTTATTTTCATGAAAGTAGAGTTGGAAAATCCTTATACTCAGGGTGCTTGGGTGGCTCAGTCAGTTGAGCGTCCAACTTTGGCTCAGGTCATGATCTCACGGTTCATGAATTCAAGCCCTGTGTCGGGCTCTGTGTGGACAACTCAGAGCCTGGAGCCTGCTTCAGATTCTGTGTCTCCCTTTCTCTCTCTGCCCCTCCCCACTCATACTCTGTCTCTGTCTCTCTGTCTCTCTCTCTCTCTCTCTCTCTCTCAAAAAACATTTAAAAAATGTAAGAAAATCCTTATACTCAATCCTCATACTATGTATGACGCATTTGATGGCCAGCCTCAAACGTATGGATATTTTAACTCTGAAAGTATTTCAGTGCAATATCTGAGAGCTATGCATTATAAAATCATAAAAATGTAGTCTTTTTTTTGCCAGCTTTCTCAACCTATGATGCCCTAAAAATTAATCCTGCTGAACAGAGAAAACATAAATTGCTTAATACCTTTCACGTGAATTCTACCTTTACTGGAAAGGGAAGCCGCTAGTGGTTTATGTTGGGGGTACCTTAAATTAAGTAGAAACAGGTATAAAATGGGAGATTTGGGGGATCATCAATATTTCAAACACTTCAGAATAATTGTAAGAATTTTAAAAGGTGCAAGCCCATCTTGCAGGCAGTAGTTTGGAGAACTAAAGTAGGAGTTTTACCATCAGGGAGGAACAATGTCATAGATAATTTTGTGAGTCTTATTAAAAAGAACTTATTAAGAGGAAAGCGATTCACAAAATCTAATAACTTGGAAATCTAACTTTAAGAGTTATGAAACTTATCACTATGAAGATGTGGTTGCCCACATTGGCCTCTCATGTGTAGCATGCTAGTGAAAAATAATCATGATGATGGATGATTTTAAAGGCTTCAGTTTGGCCAAACTCTCATATATATAATTCATAAAGTAATAAAATAATATTTTAAAAAGAATCATGATTTCTTA
The DNA here is from genome assembly GCF_018350175.1 of Felis catus. Lineage (NCBI taxonomy): Eukaryota > Metazoa > Chordata > Mammalia > Carnivora > Felidae > Felis > Felis catus. Next base: position 80,779,217 of record NC_058369.1, read on the forward strand.
AAAATGACCGTATTATCTTATAGTTAGTAGACTTATTAAATTGAATCAGAACCATATTATTGGATTCATAGGTTTATGGGTTCTTATAAGACAAAAGTCACAAACCTTCTGGAGTAATCAGGACCATATAGGGCTAGCAAAAGGATTGGGGGTTTGGTTAGTTACTTACAATCTGAAACTTTAATTCTATAGTCACCATTTGTAACACTCGATTACTTGACATAACCAGTTGGACCTGAGCACTAAAAGTCACTGGTCCAAAATTCATTTACATATATTCATATTATATAAATTTATTACATAAATTTATTATGTATTTATTACATAATTTATTACATATTATGTATTTATTACATTTATTACATAAATTCATATTACAATATTGAAGCTATAGCATTGGTCTTGTTATAAACATTTGCCTCACATTTTAATGTAAAATGTGTGATATTTAGCACTTCCTGTATGGATTATATAAATGATAGAGAATTTGGCTAAGTTAAAGCTTTAAAATGATTACTACTTTTTGCATTAACACCTGCAGCTTCAGTAACAACTTTGTGAAACCAGGTCTTGAGAGTGACCAATTTTAGAAAGAAAGAGAGGGAGGCAAACCAAGAAAGAGACTCTAAACTATAGAGAACAAACTGATGGTTGCCAGAGGTGACATGACAGGGGGGTATGGGTTAAATAGGTGATGGGGGTTAAGGACTGCACTTGCCATGATGAGCAAGTGGTGATGTATGGAAATGGTGAATCACTATACTGTATGCCTGAACCAATATTACACTGCATGTTAACTAAATGGTATTTAAATAAAAACTTTAAATAACCCAGTGACCAGTTTCCTAACTCTTAAAATGTTAAATTTTCAATTATAAGGCAAATTTTGTCAACGGCCTTTCTTTGACTAAATCTTCTAATACCAATGAACAGTGAAATGTCCATTAGACTATTAGGAAATAAGATATATTATACTGGATTGTGTAATGCTGAGAAGTTTCTGTCTTCAACGAAGTTGTTAGACCTGTCCCTGACTTCCAGGATTATCCACATTATAGTCATTAACTGAAAACTAAAGACAGAAATATGCCATTGTGCCCACTATGTGCAAAATAAAATCTCGTAATATCATAGGCATGGAAGTGGCTTATCATTTCACATTTAGTGCTTTGTTTGAAGCTGACCCATGACCCATTTGAGATCAAAGTTCATGCAATTGGCAAGTAATGATGGCATTATTGTGTGTCTGTGACATGTGAAGTACACAAAAAAGGAATTCATAGACATAAATTGTTTGGCATGAACCAAGTCCCCTCTGAGCCTTAAGGATTTTCTCAAATGCAAAAGAGGATAAAGAATGAGAGAAATAAATTGTTAAAGGTAGCCAGTTTCATTCTTTTTCTCCCTAAGCTTGGGATTCCTAGTTCTTAAATATTTTTATGCCTTTCAGAGTGAGTTTCATGGTCCACGACCCACACTTTTACTAAACATGACAGAACTTTCAGTAGTGGAATAGTGCTATATTTCATCTATGTAGCATGTTAAATAGGCTTTATGTTTAGGCTTAAACCCTAACTCTGATTTATTATATTTGGGGGAGGCTGTGAGGGGAGGGAAATCAATTCAGAATCAGAATGCAATGTTCCCTGTAACTTGCACAGAGTCAAAATCACTTCCATGTGCACTTAAGTGCCATGCACAGGCCAGGCTGATAAAAAGGAAAAGAGGTCTGAAAACTTGAAAGGAAGGCTTGCTCTGGGACACAAGAAGCCACCTATTTGCACAGGATTTGTGGTTCCTGCCTCCCTGGGTCAGGGGATGAATCAGGGAGAGATGAGCAGGGTTTCCCTTCTTTCTTCAGCACCATTTTCCAAATACACCAAGGTCTTACACAGCCTCTGGCAGGTGGCAGTTTAAGAGAAAAACGAGAGGGAAGGGCTGTCTGTCCAGGCAAATATTAAAAGTTTAAGGTTTTGGTTGGGGTTAGCATGGCTAGGAAGGGTCACTGTTTGGGGGATCCAAAGCCTTTGGCTTAATTCACAGCTCTTTTACTTAGTTGGAACCTTGAAGAAGTGCCTGTTTGTGTGAATCAAGTTCTGCTGGGACACAGCTGCATCCATTTGCTCATGTGTTGCCTATGGCTGCTTTCTTGGTACAACTGTGGAGAAGAGTAGTTGCAGCAGAAACTGTCTGGTTCGAAAAAGTGAAAAAAATATTTACCATCTGGTACTTTACAAAAAAAAAATTGTTGATCCCTGATCTAGACCAAATGTGGGAGCAGGAAACTTTTTTAAATGATTGACGCTAAAATGTGGATGACTACTTCTCCCCAAACCACCCCCTAGAATGCTAACCTACTAAAATGCTTTGAGGACAAAATTAATTACAATTACATGAATAAAATCTCAGTGGGTACTCAGCAGATATTTTAGTAGGTACTCTTCTCAAGGCTTACCAAGAAGTGCCTACCTCCTCAGTTACATACCTCCTTTACTGTTGCCTATTTTTGGTTAGCCAAGCCTGCTATATTTGCTCATTTCTTGACTCTGCTTGAGTTGCCCTTTCCATTTCCCGCTCCACCCTTTTCGTACAGGGATGGTTCTTATTTGTCCTTAATACTTAGCCTAAGCCTCCTCCAAGACATTTATTCCCCATTAAAGCCTTCCCAGCACCTCTGCCATCCCATTTAATTCTTTTTCTTGCTCACCTTCCTTCTACATATCACAATGCATATTATTCATTGCATCAAAGTATTGACCATTCATTATTATAATTACTTGTCTGTATGTTTCCTCCATTAAACTATAAACTCCTCTCTTCACTCTTACGTCCTCAGGGCTTAGCATGAATGTTTGGCATACAGTGGGTAAATAATATTTAATGAATCACTATTTATTAATCTCCCTCAGTTTGGTCCATTATGAGCAAAATTCTGGCTACCTATTTCAATAGGAAGGATGTTCATAAATAGAGAATCCTTCAGGAAATTAACTTGAATATTGTGTGAAGAAAGTGGATAAATATTATCTGCAACTGTATCCTTGTCTGTTACAGAAGACTTTTTGAGAACTGTTAGTAGCTCTTGAATTCCAAGATAAATTTTTTTTGTGTGGTAAAAAGTTGCCAACAAGCTCATGTGCTCAGGAAGTATGGATTATGGTTTTTTATAAGCCCAGGTATGTTGAGGCATTGATAACGTGGGCAGTATTTTCTCAAGAATGAAATGTTCCTGAATAATTTTCCCATTACATCAGTACACAGCATTGAATCCAACAGTATTAAACAAATCCTTCTTTTTTATTTAACCTTACTGGAAAGATTTACAGAATTATATGGTATTCATATAGGACTTTATCACAGAAGTAGCAAACTGAAGATCCAAATAGGAAACACTATTAATATTATTAAATTTTATGGAACATGGGAGTCCTTGCCTCTATTTTATAATGGTCCAGACTTTCCTTGATCAAGTTAAAATTTCTCTTACCATGAATGCTAATTCTGAAAACCAGCCCTGATCAGCACTCCTCATTAAGCAGAAGAATCCATTCAGGCTTGTCAGATATCCTGCAGTTACTAGAAAACTACATGACACCAGAATGAAGCCCCAATGTTGGACAATGGGAGGACATTTCGATCCTCAGATGATGTTGTGGACATTTGTTGTTTGTTCCATGTAGCTTGTACTTTCCCTTCTTTTGGTACATTTTCTTTCAGGAACTTACTCCTTGCTCCCTCATAGTCTGTGTGGTTTGGGTGGGCCTACACTCAGTCACTCTAGGTTCTAAAAAACATGCCCTTGACTGAGCCAATCAGCATTTCCATCACAGTGACTCTTCAGGGATTGGCACACAACTCTAAGCCAATGCAACGGGACTCAGTCCTGTAATGATAAAGTATGCCCAGACTTGCCAAGGGCTACCATGTTGAGAGGCCTGCCTGAGAGTGATACCACTGCAGGAAAAAACAGAACTGGGAGATGGAGAGAGAGTGCGTGGAGTTCTGGCAGTGTTATTTAAGCTGTGCATGAAGCTAGAACTTCCTTAAACAATAAATAGATTTTTTGGATTAAACTAATTTGACTTGGGGTCTCCATTGCCTACAACCAAAAGGTGCTATCACCCCAAATCTACAAATAAGAGTGAAATGAAATTTAAAAGTTATCTGGAAAAGATGTCTGGGGAAAGTCCAGAAAGTTCAAACAATTGAAACGTAGAAGAAAATATGAAGAGAATGAATATTAAACATCTCTAAAATTTCCAAGCTAGTTTCAAAAATTGGATGAATTCTCAACTGGTAATGGTAGGTGAGAAAAGACATTATATTTTCACTTCCCATTACTTTCACAATGTTGAGTATAAGCATTTTAAGTATTTTAGTCATATTTTGGGCATATAATATTAAAATATTATAGCTGTTATTTAAGTAGAAGCTATACTGTTTCTTTAATTATGTGTTTTCAAAACGGTCTATTCATTTCAAAAGGGTTAAAAATGTATTATGAAATATTTCATACATAATGGAAATACATTAGAAACATAAAATATAAATATATAATATAACGTATAGAATGATATAACCAATACCTGTGTACCTGTTAGTCTAAGAAATGTATTACTACAAATAAAGTTGAAGTTCCTTTACCCTCTTCTTGGACAAATTCCTCTTCCCACGTCCTAGAGGTAATTACCATTCCAAATTTGTTGTCTATCATTCTCATGCATTGCTTCATACTTTACCATATATGTATGAATGCCTAAACAACAAATGGCATTATTTAGGAGGTAAGTAAGCTTTCTATTAGTGCTATAATAGTGTATGTTTTCTCCTACAACTTGTTTTTTATGTTAAACCTTATGTTTGTGAAATTCATTCACGTTGAAATGAGTAGCTTTCCTTCATTCATTTTCACTATAGTTATAATATTATATTTCAAGTTCTTAATAGATTGAGAACACAGCCAGGGGGTGGGGGAAATCTATGAAACAGAACTTATACAAACTTTAACTGAAATTAAGCATTTCCTTTAATTATAAAGGATGCAACTGAATATAGTAATATGTGACTTAACATCAATAGAAATCATAGATATTTCCATATCACATTATGGTTAATCTAGAGACAGATCTTAAAGTACAGACTAAGCTCATTAGTTCTTTTGACATTATTAGCAGCTTATCTTGCTACCTTATCTATTTAATGAGTTAATGAAAATACATACATTATAACATTTATAGTATGCTGATAATAACCATATTTCAATACATTTTTTCTTTGTAATCCTATATATTTTATTTAAAGACATTAAACAAATTTTTAAACATTATCCTTGAGAAGAGTCGCAGAGGTCTCATCAGACTGCTAAAGAAGTCCTTGGCACAAACAAGGTGAGAACCTTTGCTCTCAAGCATTTCCACACCTAGGCATCTACCTAAAAGAAATGAAAATGCACATCCATACAGACTTATATGAGAATGTTCACAGCAGCATTATTAATAATAGCCACGAAAGTGAATGGGTCTATCCATACATTACAATAATACTTTAGCAATTAAAAAGAACTCACTATTGATACATGCTACAACATGGGTGAATTTCAAAACCCTTATACTAAATGGAAGAGTCCAGATACATAAGACTAAATTTTAAATTTTTGTTTATTTAAAAGACAAGTATAAATATAGATGCATAGTAAATTAGTGGTAGCTTGGGGCTGGGGCTAATGGGATTAACTGCAATGGGCATGAGGGATCTTTCTTAGGGTGACGGAAATGTTCTAAAATTGATGGTGATGATGTTACACAACTCTGGATTTACTAAAAATCATTAATAAATAATAAAATGATAAAACGGGTGACATTTATGGTATTGAAATTAAACCTCAATGAAGCTGTTTGAACAGTGAGAAACTTTGCTCCATTGTATGACCAGATCATTTATTTATTTTTCTGTTAAAGGTGGTTTTCATTTTTGTATTTGCTGTTAATAGCAATATCGCTATGAGCATTCTCGTCCATATCTCCTTCTGTACCCACTGGGCATGTCTCTATGGTGTATAGCTAGAGGCAAAATTGCTATATTGCTTCAACCTTGCTAGATATTGAAATATTGCTTTCCAGATGGTTGCAACAATTTATATTCCAGCAGCAATACGTAAGAGTTCTTGTAATTTATAGCCTCACCAAGACTTGCTATTGTCAGACTTTTAACTTCAGCAATCTAGTAAGTATGAAATGGTATCTTGTTTTAATTTTCATTGCGACATTTTCATCTGGTTTGAAACACTGGTGTTTCCCCTTCTGTAGCCCAAGGCAAGATAGTGTACTGGTTCGATGCTAAGGGACTTTCTATCTAGGTTTGAATTATGGTTCTACAACTTCCTAGAGATTGTAACTTGGGAAAATTATTTTATAATTTTATCCATCTATAACTTCACATTTCACTTTAACTTTTTCCTACAGAACTTATTTTGTTCATGTGTTGTTGTGTTTCCCTGAGTAATATCATTGTATATTTTTCCCTGGTTTCCATGGAGGTTGTCAAATCATTTGTGGAATATACAAACTATTAGAATGAATAGGTAAATTACAAAAGTCAGATTTTTGTGCAGAAGAAGTATCATAGTTAAATTCAAGAACACCAAAGATAAAGCAAAAGTCTTAAAAGAGAAAGAATAAAAAATAGATTACTTTTAAATAAGTAGCAGTTAAGGTCACAGTAGTTTTCTCAGTGGTAACAATGAAAGCCAAGGGACAATGTAATATCTTCAATATGCTGAAAGAAATTAACTGCCAACCAAGAATTCAGTTTGATCGTTTCCAATCCTTATATACTCATTTCCTTTTTTCCTGGTCTTTTTTCACTAAGACCTTTAATACTGTGTTAAAAATGGTAGTGGAAGGCATCTGTCTCATTCTTGATCTTAAATGGAGTGCTTTTAATGTTTCACCAAAATGATAATGTTTTGTAGAATTTTTGGCAACTGCCCTTCATCAGATTAACATAGTTCCTTTTAATTTTCATTTTGTTCATCATAACTAGATGTTGAAATGCCTAGAGCTTTTGAAAAGATTCTTTAATTTTTCTTCTTTAACTGTTCATATAGCGAAGAACTTTTCTAATGTCAAATTATTCTTTCGGTCATAGAGTGAACCCAACTTTATCATCCTGTATTATCTTTTGTATATTTTGCTTAATTTTTATTTACTAGTAGTTTGGTTGGAATGTATGGGTCTTTGTGATTTGTGCGTGAGTGATTAAGACTGGTCCATGATGTTCCATTCTCCTATTGTCTTGTGTGGGTGTGGCAAGTGTTGCACAGGCTGATTTCATTTTCCACCTCTGCCGTCACTCTCTGCACCGTGAGCCCCACACACCCGCATGTTTTGAACATGATGTGGTTAGTATGTTCCTCCTGAACACTCTACAGTCTCAAATTATACATATGAATTTCATAACTTAACTTTAAAATTTCTGATATGTTCATTTATTATTATTATTGTTCATTTGTATTACCATTCTGCTCACAATTAAAAAAAAACCACCTTATTAATGTATGAATGACATACAAAAACCTGTACATATTTAATGTACACAGCTTGAGGAGTTTGGAGATGAGTATATACCCATGAAATCATCACCACAATCAATGCCATAAACATGTTTAGTATCTCTACAAGTTTCCTCATGCTCTCACTATTTTTTTGATATGCTCTATTTATTATTATTTTCTTGTGATAAGAACACATACTATAAGATCCACCTTTAAAAAAAGTTTATTTATTTATTTTGAGAGAGAGAGAGAGAGAGGGAGAAAGCACACACACAAGCAGGGGAGGGGCAGAGAGAGAGGCGGAGAGAGAGAATCCCAAGCAGGCTCCACACTGTCAGAGCAGAGCCCTACTAGGGGCCTTGTCCCATAAACCCTGAGATCATGACCTGAACCTAAATCAAGATTCGGACACTTAGCCAGTTGGACCCCTTAAGATCTACCTTTTTAGCAAAATTCAAAGTATGTGATAAAGTATTGTTTCTTATATTTCAGACTTTCCTTCAATGTACATCAAATTTTACATTACAGACACAAAAAGAAAACCCAGTGGGCATGACATTGGCAGTTTAAACACACAAGTGGAAAGAGATAATCAATGTGTTGGAAGACACATCTGGAAGATGCATTTGAAATTCTCTCAGGGTGCCTGGGTGGCTCAGTGGATTAAGAGTCCAACTTCGGCTCAGGTCATGATCTCGGGGTTCGTGAGTTTGAGCCCAGCTGCATGCTCTGTGCTGACAGCTCAGAGCCTGGAGCGGGCTTCAGATTCTGTGTCTTCCTCTCTCTCTGCCCCTCCCCCACTCATACTCTGTCTCTGAAAAATAAATAAACATTAAAAAAAACTTTTAAAAAATTCTCTCAAAAGCAGCACAGAGAGACAAATGAACAGAAAATATAACAGAGAGGTACTGAAAAGTGAGTGAGAAAATATAGTTAATATCTGAACTGAGTTCTAGAAGGCAAGACCAGAGAGAATGTAGAGAGGCAAATTTCAAAGAATAATGTCTCACTAACCTCACCTTAATTCCAGCCTTGTAAAGACTCTTACCTCATTTTCTCTTGCCTTTGATCTGCTTCCCAGTCTCTCTGTTAGCCAAACTTACCCAGAAATAGAGGTCACAGGCACCTTGTGGACACCATCTGCATAGGTCAGCATCTTGAGCTAGTTCACAGTGGACAAAAGTGGGCAATAGATCTGGTGAGGGCAAATGAAACAAATCCAGCATGGTATTTTCTTCCAAAGCGTTTGAAGTTTGACTTTCCACATTTAAAACTTCATTTTAGTAATTAATTTGTCTGTAGTGTGTAATAGGGCTTAATTTTCAAAATATGTAAAAACTTCAACAAAATGAAAAGGCCAACCTACCAAATGGGAGAAATTGTCACAAATCATTTATCTGATAAAAAGTGAATATCCAAAATATATCCTACAACTCAATAGCAAAAAATAAAAAAAAAAACACCAATCTATTTAAAAATGGACCGAGGATCTGAACAGACATTTTCCCAAACAAGACAAACAGGAGGTCAACAGGTACATGAAAAGAGGCTCAACTATCACTGATCATCAGGGGGATGCAAATCAAAACCACAGTGAGATACCTCTTCACACCTGTCAGAATGGCTATTATCAAAAAGACAAGAAATATCAAGTGTTGGCGAGGATGTGGACAAAAAGGAACACTTACACACTATTGACGAGAGTGTAAGCTGGCGCAGCAACTATGGAAAACAGTGTAGAGTGTCCTAAAAAAATTAAAAATAGAACTACCGAATTTATCAAATTGAAGCTGCCTCAGACCTTCATGTATTCATACAAATTGTATTTTTGTAATTAATATATTCATCTTCCTTCTCATCTTCATTTCCTGTTCAGGCGGGTACAGATTCTCCTAGTTTTCCTCATCTCTTTTGTTGTCATTTTTATCACCCGTATTTTCTTGGCAATCTCAATTCTTTTGTCTTCATGACACTGATGTCAGAATTTGGAGTTCCCATTGCTATGTTGGGTTCCATAGTTTTTGACATTTCAAAACTTAACCCATTTTCTTTATTTAGTTTTATGTTCTTGACATTCCTTAAAATACTTTCTCCTCATCATAATTGAATTTTGGTATGGTCAACAATTATGAATACATAAAACATAAAATTAATCTGAATTTAAGGCACACCAAAAGCAATCAAGTGTATCACCACATTCACTCATACTAATACTACATACCTAGTTCTACTGAAGAATATGTTTAAGAGATTTGTCACTGGAACACTTGTTCCTTCAGGTCGCTTCGCTGTACCAGTGACAATTGTGTGTGCTTTTTGTTTGGAACCACCAGACTGCCAGAACAAGCTACATCAGACACACTAAATATGTGATTTGATAGATGGGGAATCATGAAACACAAGACTTCACTATAGATGTATTTGTTTATTGTAGTGGTACCACAGATTTATGCCCTTCAAATATAGGTATTCTGGTTAAGTTAAATTACATTTCAAGTGTTCCTATCAAAGAAATAGTTCTAATTGTAAATACTGCATTAACTGACATTTCTGACATTTTGAAACATCTTGTGATTCGAAAGAATTTTCCAGATACTAACTTACACATTTCACACCATGTTACCCTTCCACTATTCACATATTTCTTGTGCCAGGGGCCGTAGGATAGTCTATAATATAACTTCTAAACTGTACCTACATGTCATGACTCCAATTAGGTCCACATGGTAGATAGTAAAAAGTATTTCTAGAAGTCATTCTTTGCTGGGACAGCAGCTAGCAATAACTTAAGTGAACACAGAGTGACTGCAGATTACATAAAAATACCCAACTAAACTTAACTGCATTGCGTCTCCAAATTGACTTCCCTTTAGCCAAATCCCCCAAAATGCTCACAGCCACTGCAATGACAATCTACACGAGAAATATGGAGAGGTAGTCAGAATAAAAAGGAATGGAGATCGTAACCCTCTGGTCACAGTATCTTTTCAAACTTTACAAAAACATGTGACCAGGTGAACCCATTTCTAGTTCCCCCACAGGGCCTTGGAAGAGACTTATACAAATGAAAGGTCCTATACTTGTGGCTGTGGCCCTAGGTGAGGAGTGGAGTTTCAATGTTATTATTTTCACACAGATAACCAATGGTCTCAGCACATTTATGGAAAAGTCCATTTTTTTTCCCTCTTTTGATCTGTGGTGCCAACTGCTGTATATTGAGTTTCATATAATCAGGAACCCATATTCATTTGTGCTCACTGCATATGGTTCCTGTTTCCCCTCAGGGTTAGTTCCTTTTTTTAAATTTCATGGTCTCTTAGTGATTTCTTTTATTTCCTATAAGTCCAATAACACAAGAAAATTATGTTTTATGCTGGATCTGGCTGTTTTACAGGAAAAGGGCCTCCCAGAATGTCTAATATTCCATATAGTCAGAAGCATATGTGTCTGTCCTTGGGGTTTTAAATTTAGGTATCAGGTTTTTCACTTTGACAATGCCTGGTCAATCTTGATGGTCCCTTATCCTTAGCTATATTTTTGAAACATTTTATTTTCCTACATTTATTAAATATATACATCTTGTATTCTATAGCTGATAATTCCGATATCTGAAGTCTCTATGAGTCTGATTCTGGTTATCTACTGTTTCTGTTGACTCACTGGGTTCTGCTTTCTCACAATATTAGTGACTTATGATTATAAACATATGTTAAATGTGCCTTTATCTGTTGTAATTCTTTGAAGCCTGACTTAAAGGAGGTTTATTTTTTCCTTCAGGAGAACATTTATTTGAATTTGTTTCCTCTAGGTGCCTGGGAGCACTTTTAATGCAGGACCACTTGTTGGCTTGAAGTTTTTCAAATCAAACGGAAGTATGAATTTGGATCACATATTCTTGAGAGCCAGACTATGGTTCCAAATTTTGGTGAGAGAATTCCCCTGCCATCATTACTCTAGGCTAAGATTGAAACAAATGAGAAAATAATTTTTTTCTAGTTCACCTTTCTGTTGAGGGTCTAGCTATTTGAGGATCAGTCATAGCTTTATGCATGAGTTTCCTTTCACAGTGCTTTAGAAACTATCTGTGATACATCACAGACAGATATTTTTTATAAAATACGATCAAAATTAGTTACTAGAAAAATGGAATGCTGCTTAGATGTTACTGCACTGTAAATTTACTATAAAAGTTTCTAAATACTCTTAATTTCTGTACGTATCTCAACATGGATTGGCAACAGGTAATTTGTGGACCCATCTGCAAACTCCACTTCGAGTAGTACTATCCTATCATCTTTCCCACCTTGGGCAGAGCCTAAGCTTTATCTCCTATTTCAACATCCCACAGAGCCATCAAAATGGAAGTTTAAGGTCTGTTGAAATGGGAGATGTCAGAGTCCTGGGTGGGTTGGGCACTTAGTGGCTTAACTTTGGATTTCTGCTTTGACTTCATTTTGTACACCTATAGACTTGTGTTTATATCTCACTAGTTTGGCAATGTATTAAAAGAAGTTCCTCTGTGATCCAGTGCTCCCTCTCCTCACTGAATGTATGTGTATGTTCACCAAACACATGCACAAGAGTAATTTTAACCACATTTTCGTAGTTGTCCCAAAATGAAAATAGCCAAAATTTCCATTAACAATAATAGATAAATAAATTGTGATCCCGACGATATACTATATAGTAGTAAGAATTAACAAACTATTGCTACATGCAACGACATGGATGATTCTTACAAACATGATGTTGGGCCAAAGAAGCCAGATATAAAATCATGTATGTTGCATAGCTATGCTTACATGAACTTTAAAAGCAGGCAAAATTAACCATCTTGAAGACACATTATGTCCCTGTTTAAAATCTCTTCCATGTCTTGGGGAAGAGTGATGGTTCCCAGGGGTCACAGGCACTTCTGCCTAATGTTCTCTGAATACTGCTCACAGAGGGGTCTTCTGTTTGTGAAAATGCATTGAGCATGATTTTTTTCACTGTTTTGTGCATATTTATACTTCATTAAAAAGTTTACTTAATAGAAGGTATTTTATTTTATTTATTAAAAAAAAATTTTAATGTTTATTTATGTTTTGAGAGAGAGGGTGAGACAGAGTGTGAACAGGGGAGGAGCAGAGAGATAGGGAGACAGAACCAGAAGCAGACTCCAGGCTCTGAGCTGTCAGCACAGCTCGAACTGTAGGGCTCGAACTCACAAGCTGGGAGATCATGGCTGGGAGATCATGGGAGTCAGACGCCCAACCGACTGAGACACCCAGGCATCCCAATAAAAGGTATTTTAAAAATAGTTTATCGAACCGCAACAGTCACCAAGCTTCAAAAGCCTGAAAACTGGGCATCACCTTCTCTCTCCCCTTAGCCCTGGGTCCAGTGATTCAGTTTATCACCCAGGGCTGTGGGTCTTTTAAATATTCTCAGTTCCACCCCCCTTCTGCCTTCTCCTCCCAGACCATCGTCTTTCACCTGAACTACTTGCACCACATCTGAATCCTCTTCCTGCATCTACCTTCCTGCTCCCGATTCTACTGTAACCAACATGACCCTCCAAATCTATGACCATGACCTCAGTATAGGTCCCTGCTTATAATCCCTCCCGTGCCTCACCAATACATTCAGGAAGGAGACCACAGTCCTTGCTGTAGCTGACAAGGCCCTGCCTGGTGTGTCCACTGCTGTGCTCACAGCTCATCAGGGCCAGTCTCCCTTGATGTTCTTTACTCCACCAGCACTGACATTCTTTCAGGCCTTCAATCTACCACTTTTATTTGTTTGTTTGTTTAAATTCAAATTAGTTAACATACAGTGTAGACTTGGCTTCAGGAGTAGAATCCAGTGATTCCTCACTTCCATATAACACCCTGGGCTCATCCCAACAAGTGCCCTCCTTAATGCCCATCACCCATTTAGCCCATCTGCCCCACCCCCCTCCCCTCCAGCAACCCTCAGTTTGTTCTCTGTATTCAAGAGTCTCTTATGGTTTGCCTCCTTCTCTGTTTTTCTCTTATTTTTGCTTCCCTTCCCTTATGTTCATCTGTTTGGTTTCTTAAATTCCACATATGAATGAAATCATGTGATATCTGTCTTTCTCTGATTGACTTATTTCTCTTAGCATAATACCCTCCAGTTCCATCCACATTGTTGCAAATGGCAAGATTTCATTCTTTTTGATTGCCAAGTCGTATTCCATTTGTGTGTGTGTGTGTGTGTGTGTGTGTGTGTGTGTGTGTATCCATATATAGGTCATTGGACATTTGGGCTCTTTTCCATAATTTGGCTATTGTTGATAGCACTGCTGCCAACATGGGGTGCACATGCTCCTTCAAACAAGCATTTTTGTATCCTTTGGATAAATTCCTAGTAGTGCAATATCTGGATCATAGGGTAGTTCTATTTACCACTTTGCTTCCCAATAGGCTATTTCTTACACGTAGGTGTTTTGGCCCCAAATATTTGTTTTCTCCTTCTCTCAGCATTTAAAAAAATGTTTACTTATTTTTGAGAGAGAGAGAGAGAGAGAGAGAGAGAGAGAGAGAGAGAGCAGGTGTGGGGCAGAGACAGAGGGAGACAGAGGATCCAAAGCTGGCTCTGTGCTGAGAGCAGAGGGCCCAATGTGGGTCTCGAACTCACAAACCAAAGTTTCATTCCCTAAAGACTTAGCTAACCCTTTTTTTTTTTTTTTGCTTAAGAGTCTCAACTTCTTCAGATTGTATCATGTCTTACAAGTAATAGGTTTTTATAAGTTTACTTCTATGTAGGGAAGGGTTTCCTTTTATTTGGTCCTTTATTACTAATTTGGAGCCTAAAGAGTTGGCTGATTCCTGTTTGTTCTCTTTCTCCCTCCCTCTCCCCCTCCTTTTCCCTCTCCCCCTCCCTCTCTCTATCTATATATATGTATATATACATATATATATACAAATATATATATTTATATATAAATATATATATTATGTATATAATTATACAAATATATATGTATATAAAAATATATATGTATATATATAAATATATATGTATATATATGTATATATACATACATATATATTTGTATAATTTTGTATATTGTCTGCTTGACTTTTACATAGTAAATAAGAGTAGAGATTTACTTTCTCATACATATCAAAATGTTTGCTACTTGGACTCAAAAGATCAGTGAAAGGCAGACAGTGAGTGAACTCTTGCAACTTTTAAATGTAATTCAATGTCTGTTTTGTATTTTATCTAGATTCATCTTCTCCCAATGATTTGAAAGTTGTGGATCTGATTTATTATATGTACATAAATATAGAATCTATGTATTTCCCATTGTGTTCTGATTATTCAAATTCAGTACTGGGCAATAATTTTTACTTATTAGCAAGAAAGGATTTATAGGCTAAGAATGCTTAAGTGTAATTTTTTTGGTAGAGTAATTGCCACTTCAGAGCAGTTTTAATTAAAAAGGAATCTTACCCCATTTTAAATTCCCTTATCCACAAATTTAGTCATTTTCACCCCTGACACTTATTTTTTGCAGATTTTTTGATGTAAGCCAATTTTTCTTGAAAAGCATTTCAAGAAAATTGAAGGGTTGTAGATTTTGTGGACCAAATATTCTTGAAGATGTTTATTATGACTCAGTAAATAGAAATAAGATCTAAGACTTAGCACAGGAGCTTGGAAACTGGAAGTTTCGAATTGTAACCTACTTTTCCTCCAGTAGATTGTGAGACTTAAACTGCTCAACTAGGAAGATGCTAATTTCTTTTAAATTTTATATATATATAAATACATATATATTTATTTTAGAGAAATATATATATATATATTTATTTATTTTAGAGAAAGTGAGAATGCATGAGGGGGCAAGAGGGTCAGAGTGAGAGAGAGAATCTTAAGCAGGCTCATGCTCCGCACAGAGCCTGATGCATGGCTCTATCCCACTACCCTGAGATCATGACCTGAGCCAAAATCAAGAGTCTGACACTCAACTGACTGAGCCACCCAGGTGTCCCCAAAGATGCTAATTCCTAATGTTTATGGTGATTCTATATAGGCCCTTTGCATTTTCCTGATTTATTTATAAGATTATTAAAATGTATTAATAATAGCTAGTTGAACTGGGTTTGACCATGAAAATATCAGAGATGTGTGAACTTGGACCTCTATTACTTTAAGGGCACAAGTACTCATGCTTGTGCAAAGGACTGCTAAGTGGGGTGTACCAGCATCTACCTTTCTCTTAAGCAACTCAACACCACTCATTATTTAAACAGTCTCTATGCCTGTTAATGAACAACCATGGGCCTGAAGTCAGAGATTTGAGCCTGAGTAGTTAAAAGAGTATGAAAGTCACCAAAATGCACATAGCAAGGTAATGTTGTAAAAAGTTAAGAAAGCACAAACAAAGGGAAAGATTGGAAAATAAACTTAGTCATATAAATTGAATGTTAAGAAAGTTATGGTAAAAGATGCACAAGAGAGTACTTTGTATAGAATAGAAAAAGGGGGGCCTCTGGGAATTGGCGACCTTCTGGGAATGAAGTGCCAGTTATGTCCCGGACCAATTATCAGTGCTTTTACTAAAGACAATTTATTTAAAGCGGCGGCCTTGGGAACAAGCATGGCCAGATTTCACCCCAGGCTCCTTTTCTGAGTGCCCCTGAAAAATCACTAACCTTCTATGAATCTCAACTTTCTTTTCTAAAAAGTGAGAATAATTGTACCTACTTCACACGCTAATGTAAGGATTAAATGAGGTAATCTGACATTAGTAAAGAATAGTTCTTTTTCTCATCCCTCTAACAATACCAACATGCATTCCTTAGAAGTGGTTTACAGTGGTTAAGTGCTGGGACTCTAGAATCAGACTGTTCAAGTCATAGCTCTCTCACTTATCAGCTGTGTGACCTTGGACACACAGCTTGACCTCTCTGTGCTCCATTTTCACAGTATGTAAAATGAGGCTATCAATAGTGCTTTACACATAAAGTTGTTATGAGGATTAAGAGTTTAGTCTTTGAAGTATTTAGGACAGCACTTGGGCACATGGTAAACATGTTTAAAGTTAGCTAAAAATGTGCAATAGTTTTGGATTCGTTCTAGAAGTGATTCATTTTGTGATAGGTTATATTCACCTAACTGGACAGGAAGTCATGGTAACAGTCATGCCGGCTGTGGGGTGAGTGTCTTGTAATTCTATTCAGGGCAACATTGCCTGCTGTGAACAGGTGGTGGTGGTAGTCTTCCTTCTAGCTAAGGTTGTAGATGATTGCAGGACAGCTCTGGGTGAGAGCCTTTAGAGCCAGCAGCCAGGTTGTCCCACATCCAGCCTTTGTTACTGATATTGGGCAAATTAACATTTCTGACTGTTTCTTCCCTTGTGAAATGGAGATAATTTTTTGCCTCTGGGGGTGGTGTGAGTATTAAATGCAGTAATTTACCTACAGCCCATATAGTCTCCACCCAGCACAGAGCTGCAGTGCTAAGGATGATTACATCAAATATATAGAGCAGTCAGGCCCTCGGGGATCCAAAGAAGGAAAACGAGAAGGTAGCCAGAAGTGGGCTTTTTCTGCCAGTCTGAACTCGGTTTGGATACAGGGAAGAAAAACAATCTCCTCCTTTTGCAACCAAAGGACTATTGAAGTCTCCCCTTTGGACCCTGCCTTTCACGCCGCCCCCTTCCCAATAGGCAAAGACACCATTCTTTCCAATTTTATAATCTACTCATTTCTGTACGTGCGGGTTTATCTGGGCTTGGTGGTAAGCCAAGGGAGGGTGGGGAGAGGCATTAAAACCTGGCAACCCAGCTCCCCCATCTCTGGATGCCGCAGGGCTCCTGCCAGCCGTCCTCGGTTAAAAACCGTGCTTTTTATTTCACTTCCCCACAGTCTCATGTGCAGCAGCTCATTACCACCCGCTTCAATCACCACTGCCAGCATCTCCCCAGAACGTTTTCCCCTTCCCCTATTTCAGGGACATTGGTCTTAGCTGACATTTAAAGGAAATAAACACTGATTTAAAAAATTACAACCTTCTCCGCCTGAAGAACCCAGCAGCAATGAATAACAGAACAGTCCAGCGAAGAGCGCCTGTCGGGGCTCAGCTCCGCCAGCCCTTCCTGCCACACAATTCCCCACACCCGAGTAGCACAAATCACCATTTCCAGGCACCACTCGAGGCTGCCAATTCCACTTTCCCTTAATCTCATTTAAAATCCGGCTACAGATGAGGCTCAGTCGCTGCGACGAGGAGCCGGGCGGGGGGCAGCGGGAAGGACGCGAGGCCTGCCTGGGAAGGGAGCGCAGGGGCCCCTCTCGGTTCGGGGCCGCGGGCGGATCCCCAGAACAAGTGCAGGCCGCCCGGGCTCCGAGGCGGGCGAGCCCCGAGGGGCGCGGGGCGCAGGCGGCTCAGACAAAGAAGCCGGCGCTAGCGCCGGCCCCACCACCTCTCTCTTTACCCCGCGCCTCCTCTCAGGAAAAAGAGGGAAATCTGAGGGCCAAAGGGGATGGTCGTCTCCTTGTGCTCCTCCAGACAGCCGGCGGGAGGTTCTCTCTCTCCGAGGTTTCTCCGTCCCTTACCGCAGATTGGCGGGCCCCGAGGCCCCCGACAGCACCCCCCCTGCCCAACCCCCTCCTCCGGCCCTCGCCCCCCCCCCGCCGCCCTTCCGGGTGGGAACTGGGCTGAGGCGCGGGGGCCCCGGGAGGCGTACGCCCCGCGCCGCGCGAGGTGCCGGCGAGCGAGGCCGAGAGGGCGGGGGCCGGGCGGGCGCGCGCGGCGCGGCGCGCGGGGGCGGGGGAGCGGCCGGGACACGTGTGGCGGCGGCGGGGGGGACTCGGCGCCCGGGGCTTTAAGAAGGTGTGGAGGGGGGCGGGCGCTTTCCCAGGCCTGGCCGAGGGGCGTCGCGCAGAGGCGGCGGCGGCAGCGCACGGAGGCGGCGGCCGACGCGCTCTCGGCGCCCGCAGCCCGGGGCCCGCTCTCCGCCGGCCCAAAGAAACTTTGCGAGCCGTGGTCTCCCGCCGAACTTCCCGGCGGAGCTCCCCTCTCGAGTCCTCTCTGCTCCCGTCCGCCGCCTTCTCGCCTTCCCTGCGCGTGGTTCCTCCGTCCCGGCGCCTCCCAAACTGAATGAGCGAGCGGCGCTCGCGGCGCGCGGCGGCGGCGGCGGCGGCGGCATGGAGCGCAGTTGCTGGGCCCCGCGGACTTTCCTCCTGGCGCTGTTGCTGGGGGCGACGCTGAGGGCGCGTGCGGCGGTGGGCTATTACCCCCGCTTCTCGCCCTTCTTTTTCCTGTGCACCCACCACGGGGAGCTGGAAGGGGATGGGGAGCAGGGCGAGGTGCTCATTTCTCTGCACATTGCGGGCAACCCCACCTACTACGTACCGGGACAAGAATACCATGGTAGGTACCACAGCGGCTCCGCGCTCGCCGCCCGACCCGGTGCGCCCGCGAGCGCAGCTTTTTATCTCTTTCCTTCTTCCAAGGGGCCATTTAAACGAGAGCCAAGAGAACCCTTCCCTCAACCTAGAGCTCTGTGAAGGGACCCAGAGAACAAAGTTAGTGAGGATCGAGCAGCGAGTTGGGATTTATTCGCCACACACCACACACTCCCTTCACGCATCTGCTCGTAATGAGCCGGTTCTTGTGGGAAACGCCTGAGAATTGGGGGCTGTCGTCGTTCCCCCTCACTCCTTGTCCTTGCAGCCGGCACGTTTAGTGGATGCGCGCGTCTTGTTTCCCTAACCCCGTGCTTGGATTCCAGACCTTTGTCCTGCTCCCGGTTCCCCCTGAAGGGTGGCGTTGGGGCTGGCGCGGGGCTTGGCGGACGGGCTGGTGACAGATTGACGCGCCCCGGTCCCCGGCTGCCCCGCGCCGTCGCCTGCCCGCTGCAAAGTTCCCGCTGCTCGCCAGCCAGGGGTCCCTCATTTCATCCAGTGTCAGACAGCCCTCCTGAAATGGAGCGGCTTTCTTCCAGCTCTTTATTCTTCATAAGGTGTCCTTTAAAATGTCCGTAAGATGGGTTTAAAAAAAAAATTTCCTTTTACTTTTTAACGTGCTGTTTTTTTCCAAGTGGTCTCTGTTGTGTATTGATGACTTTGTCTTTTATCTGCACAGCTTTAATTTCCAGGTAAGGGTTGTGGAAGCCCCTTATAATTTAAAGATGCCTTTTAAAAGAGGATCATTATTATGGAGTCCTTCATCAAAATTACTGAGGAAGTAAAATTTAGCTACAAGAAATATAATTTTGTATGGTGCATGTATTTGGACTGTTTTAAGCTAGTTAGTCGTGTATGTGGGGAAAGAAGATACTGTCCATTTTCTGTTATTTCCTCTGGCACTTCTGAGCATTTCACTTCCATGGAACTTCTAAGCCACGACAGGCATTTATTTGATTAGAATTTCAAGGCAAAAATACGTATACTCAATCAAATAGAAACTATTGCCTAGTAATCTCATATTATAGTTTCGATGTCTTGTAGGCTAACAGTTATTGACATAGCAGGAGATAATCCACCCAGCAGCTGGCATTTCAGATAAACATGCGTGTAAGAATGATGAGAATCCTTAAGTTTTCTCTTTTTTTAAAAACACCTTCAGATCTGCTTTAAAATGTTTTGCGTAAATAAATGCTTTCTGGAGATTTAAAATAGTGCTTTTTACAACTTTCTTGTGGCATGGTGGCAGCCTTGTCTGTAAAGCCAGGAGTCTAAATCGTTGGAATTTTAGACTTTGTAAAATTAATTTTCTGTAACTAGTCCCTTCTTTAAGAAAGTGTTTAGCTTATTCTCTTCCCAATAACGTTCTGGTGTTTTTTTCTGAGGTGGTGAGAATCTTTTAAGTGGAAAGACCAGCCAGTATGATGGCAACCCAG
Organism: Felis catus; assembly: GCF_018350175.1. Taxonomy (NCBI): domain Eukaryota; kingdom Metazoa; phylum Chordata; class Mammalia; order Carnivora; family Felidae; genus Felis; species Felis catus. The sequence goes on from NC_058369.1 coordinate 80,799,631, forward strand.
ACCTAACCTGCAGACTGATTGATTGAGCCTGTCACTTGGTGTGACCCTTAGCAAAGGGGCTTGTCTGTTATTAGTTCTAAGTGAGAGTGGTAGGTAAGTGAGCCAGAGCTAGGCTAAAAGGTATAATTGCCAGGTTGCAGTGGAAGGCCATGTGATAACAAAGCCTTGTTACTGTTTTGTGGGTTTTTTTTTTTTTTTCCGTTTTCTTCATCCTTTGTAAGGTGCCATCGTAGAAAACTTAAAAATATTAAAATATGACATAGCATTTGCTTTTGCTAGATAGCTGGCAAATATAAGTCAGCCAAAGACTGACCATAATCGCATCCCTAAGTCTGAAAAGATAGAGTAAGAATAAAGTGTAATTCTTCAAGTTGGACATCGTGGGGGAAGCCTCAATTTCTACCCTTTTTCCGCACCGTCAGTAAAGATAGAGAAATTTTATTCTTGAGTAACTTCAAGAATATCAAATTATTATAAACTTTGAGAATTGTTCATGTCATATTTTAAATTCCTGTTACCTGTTTTATCAAATATTTAGATTTTGAAGCTGGCTCTAGCTACAGGCCTTCAGTAAGAGTTTTTCCCTGTAAAATGTTCTACAGGTAGAAGAATGGTTTAAAAATGAAATGAGGCTTACATGTGTCTCTTTTAGACTTAAAAAAAATAATGTTAAAGTTAATTATATGGTGTCTTTAAGAACTGAACTGATCATAGGAAAACTTAACCTATTGTACATTTCCAGTTGGCTCATTTTATAGGAGACCAAAATAGAAGGTCATTCAGCCAACATTTTTTAAAGCTCATAAATCTGTAAAACCTTAGCTTGAGATTTCTCAGTCTTTAAAGGTAGCGATTATGTCTGGAAAAATCAGTCTTCTGTATGATTTACATTGGACTCCTCATTTGGAGGAATGGTGTTTGTATACAGCTGATGGTTGTCACTTTTTACCTAAAAGAATGCATTGCGATAGAAGTCATATGTACAAGGGCACCTAACACAGAACATTACTGTAGATCAGACTATGATGTCAGCTGCCCTCTGAGGCTTGTGCTATGTGACAGAGCTCAGAATGTGAAGTGGAAAGGCAAATGTCAGTCTAGTGTAAAAGTGGTTCAAAATTACGAGTCTGTGTATGTGTTGTCGTTCTTTAAAGATTTTTTGAAAATCTTTTGAAAAACAAAAATATAATAATACTAAAGAATTTGAAACTGGCATGTCTAACAGTTGTCATCTATTTCCAACATTAGATAGTTTATCCATGTATTTGCAGTTTTGACAACTCTGTAAAGAGTGCTTGGTTATTTCTACTAGTTTTCATCTCTTTATTAAAGGGTGTCACTTGGTACTTCTGTTTTCATCTTCTTGTATCTTTTAAATTCTGTTGTCTACGACTCTCTTGAGACGGCATCGTTAGTCACAATAAACTATGGTGTCCTTGCATGAGTATACCACACTCCAGAAGCTCAACAAAAAGAGGTCTCACATCCATCATGTTGAATTAGAAAGGTATCAGGACAGAAACTTTATTTCCCCTAGAATCTGCTGTTTTTGCGTAAGTCCCAAAGTATGGTCAGTTTCTACAACACAGTTTCCAGGATCAAACCTGATTTTTTTTTTTTTTTTTTTTTGTAGAAAGTTGTGAATAATGGGAAGATAGGAAATGGAAACCTAGATGGACCTAGATGGTCTAGTCAGAAGCCATTTCTCTTTCCCAGCCACACCTGGCGATTCCCTGCACCCCTCCTGTGGACCAGGGCAGTATTGTGAAACATGCAAAGGTTGAGTTGATGTCTGCACCTTCCCTTTCCTACTATAATCCCTCTTCTTCCTTCTCACCCTCAGGTATCTACCTATCCTTTTTTGTTTATAACTCCTCCCCCAACTGATTTGTAGTAAGGATGACTCATCAATATTGAATCCTCCCACAGTCTTAATTATAATGGTAGAAAGATGTTTCCCTTTTTTTATTTTGTTTTGAAGAATTTTAGCATCACTAACCAGGCAGTTACTATATTTTGGGATAGAAAGACTTTTAGAAATCATTGAAGTCGTGTAAATAAGAACCTACCTACTCATAAGATTGGCTTACTCAGTTACCCTCAGAGAAGAGAGGTGAGATATTAGAAAAAGCAACTATGAAAGCCAAACATAAGTAAATGAGTCTGTGGAAAGTGCCTGAGCTTGAGTAAGACATTTTATCTGAATCCTGAAATAGACTAGAATCCCTGTTCTTTAAGGATGCATAAGGTGGGGCAAATCTTCCCTCAACAGTGAAAAAATGTTCTAAATTATTGATTGAGGGGGAAAAAAAATTGTCTTAAGCAGAACTGAATTTACAGTGTGGTATAATGCTTTAGAAGGGGGATTTTATTGTATTTTTAAATCCAGTATCACTGTTGGTGGTTCTTTCATGCTACATTTCCATTCCATTATTTATTTAATCATATTGTGGGGTGATTGGGAAAGTCATTTCCTGCTAAAACTGAGCATTTACCTAAGAAAAGATATAATTGGAGAAAGACCACTTTGTCATAACAATAGCCAGTTTTACTATTATAAATATATGTGTTCTGGGATCAACTGGTTGCTATTTAAAAATCACTATTCAATGGCAGTGCAGTATAATGACCTTTCAAATATAGGAATGATATATATGTCAGACGTAGTTTTTGGTAATATACTCCAGATTAAATTCCTTTCAAGGGAATGATTTTATCATTTGAATTAAAGTAACGTGATATTGGTAAGGTAACTGTGTTGTCGATCAGGTTTGTGGTTATTTGTCCTTTACTTGTCTCAGATTTCAGAATCAGCATACTTAAACTGTTAGGATCATTTGTTAAGTGCAATTTAAAAGTGAACTGCAGCTGTGTCCTATTTGTATGTGACTGTGAAAATTGACCATTTTAAAGCATTTTGCTTTACTTGTTATATATTTCATCTCACTGTACAATTCATTTCAAACATTTTTTAGTGAGGTGGTTCAGATTGTTTCATAAATCACATAAATCTTGCTTTAGTGTGTTTCCCTATGAGAGGTTAAAAAATCAAGACTTAAATCAAGTTATAGGCTCATAATTGAAAACATCTCATTTAGGCAGATATTCCTTCTTCATTACCAGAAATTATTTAATTAGAGTACTTCCCTCCAATTTTTGTGCTTCTTTAAACTATTATTTTATTTTCATTAAAAACACTAAAGAATAAAATAAAGTTGTATCATTATAATCATATGTTTTTTATAGAACTGTCTTATTCCCATAATTTTTTCTTTTCACCTTTAAAAAGTAGATGATATGTGATTGTAACAAGACTTTAAAGTTCCATACTATTGACTTTCAAATTTTTTCATGAATTAGTTTCATTCAAAAGAATACATTTAAGAGCCATTTTTGATTTATTTTTTCCCTCTCTGGAATTGATCAACTTTATAGAACAACCTGGGAACCTTATATGATCAATTTATTTAGAATGTGTTGCAATAATCAGAATTGTTCTTCTGATTATGTCAAATGGCACTTACTATGGCTTTAATGTTCACAAATAGTTGCTGATGCATTGAACCCTTAGTATTTCAAATAGGCTTTACATTTGAAAAGCATATATAAATTGAGTAATCAGTACTTTTTGAACATTGGCATTTAAAAAAATTGTACGTATTTTCACACAAAATGTAAAGTTCTTAAAGAAATTTTAAGTTCTTTATGTAATATAGAAATAGCAAAAATGGATGGCCCTACCCTCTGTCAGCAAGAGAAGGAAGGTGGAATGCATTTTGTTAGAATGGCAGGTTCACTATGAACAAAGAGAAATGGCTTAGGCTTCGTCTGAGTAAAGACACAGCACATATAAAAAGAGAAATTCATTTATCTAAATATTTTGGTTTCAGGAAACATTTGGATGATTAACCCACCTCATCAACTTTAGAATCATTTATTAAATAACCAAACTGTGTAATACCATTCTTATCAAGTTTAAGCAAAAAAAGTATTAAAAACACATTTTCAGAAATTGGCATTGAAATCTCAAATATGAAGATTTCATAATGACTGTCCAAACACAGGAATGGTATATTTAAAAGTATATATGTTCTTGGCTGTCAGGTAATTCCTGAGGTGATCTCTCTTTGGTTTTAATTGTGTAGCTCAGAGAGTAATTTTCGCCATGGTACCTGCTATGCCCCATCTCACTGAAGGCAGAGCTTCTAAAGGGTTGAATGCTGTGCCTATGGGTTAACCAATTATTTCTAAAGTGTATGCTTTGCTAAAACTATACATGTTTTTTTCCTTCTTTATTCAACCCCATGTAGGAACCAATATAGCAACGAGATGTGGGTGTGTGCCGAAGGATCAGTACAAATATACGGGTGTTGCTTTGTGGCTTAAGGCAGCTCTAATCACTCAAAAAACCAAAGCGAAGGTAATTAGATAGTTTTGAATGCCATGAAGAGAGTTATAGGAAGTCTAATGTTTCAGAGTAAACACTGAAAACCATGGTTATCTTTTGATACTAAATTATCTTTCCTGAGAAAAAGAAAACTTTATTTGGAAAACAGAATAAATTAAACGTTATTGATTAAAGGATTCTTTGCAACTATAAAACCCAAGATTGTTTGCCACTGATGTATGCTGGTGCCCAGATACTAAGTGACATGGAGGTGTGATCATAGTTAACCAATCAGTGATGAGTGTACATCTCAGAATCCACTTTCTCTGCCCTTCCTGCTCTGTCCACTCTCCTTCCATCTATATCTCACCTGCTCTCTTCCTTGGTCCCTTTCTTCCTCCTCCTATGGTTTCTCATTGTCTTTCCTCTCATTCTTCCTTCTACCACATCACAGGTACTTGCCTTCTCTCTCCTCTTCCTTCCCTTTTTCTGTGTTACATTTCTCTTCTGTTCTTTCTATTTTTTCTCTTTTTCCTTCTCCCCTTCAGATTTTTTGTCACCATCTCTATTTTTTCTCTCCTTTGACTGTAACATGAAAAACATCAGTACATTTATATCCATTATTTTTCTCATTGGATATTTGCAAGCATAGAAGTGGACGAGTAGGCTTTTTATATTATTCTTTTAAAAATTTAATGTTATTTTTTCTGTGACATGCACTTGCCCTTTTAAAAAGTTATCGGTTAATTATTCCTAAAAGAAAAGTGGACCCTTCCTCCTACACTGTAAAATCTCTCAGAAGAACTTTCAAACCTGTAGCTATTTATTTTTTATTGTTTTCATTTTATTATTATTATTATTTTTTTAAACCCATCTGTGGATTTTCACCAAAGGAACTTGTAATTAAAATTTTTTTTTTCAATGTTTATTTATTTTTGGGACAGAGAGAGACAGAGCATGAACGGGGGAGGGGCAGAGAGAGAGAGGGAGACACAGAATCGGAAGCAGGCTCCAGGCTCCAAGCCATCAGCCCAGAGCCCAACGCGGGGCTCGAACTCCCGGACCGCGAGATCGTGACCTGGCTGAAGTCGGACGCTTAACCGACTGCGCCACCCAGGCGCCCCGTATTTTTTTAATTAAAAAAAAATTTTTTTTTAACATTTATTTATTTTTGAGACAGAGAGAGACAGAGCATGAACGGGGGAGGGTCAGAGAGAGAGGGAGACACAGAATCCGAAACAGGCTCCAGGCTCTGAGCGGTCAGCACAGAGCCCGACGCAGGGCTCGAACTCATGGACCCTGAGATCATGACCTAAGCCGAAGTCGGATGCCCAACCGACCCAGCCACCTGGGCGCCCCTCATTTTATTATTTTAAAATTATTTTAAAGTAGTCTTCGCAGCCAGCTTGGAGCCCAGCGCAGAGCTTGAACTCAAAACCTTGAGGTCAAGACCCAGGCTGAGATTAAGAGCAGGATGCTTAACTGACTGAGCCACCCAGGCACCCCCAGGCCTGTAGCTGTTTAATTCTGAGTTGGCTGCTTTCTTCACCGTGACTTAGTTGGTCAAACTGCAGATTCGAAAGTTTGCACACAGAAACATATATGTACACACAAGGGGTAGTTATAGAAATTAGAAAATGGCATACTGAATTAGCTTGAATCTAAAAGATAGCTCAATTTGGAGACGTCTGAATGCTTGAGTGCATAGAATCTCTTCTAGTAAACTGATGAAGGACTTTATCATCACCTCGGTCACCTCCAGTCATCTCATTTACTTGCTGGTCTCTCTGCCAAGGCTCTTAACTGTAGTTGTGTGGATATGAAATAATGATGCCATCTTACTGGTTTCTGGCTCTCAAAAAACAGGTCAAAAAGGGGATGGGGGCCTTGGTTTAAGGCAAACACTAGACTGGGAATTAAGAAGGGAGATGTATTGCTCTGGGGTAAGTACCATAATCTTTCTTGAACAAGATCTATTTTACTGTTTTGTGCCATTGTCTATTTCAGCTCAAAACTTCAAAGATTTCTTGGCTTGGTTCAGTGTTATTCACACTAAAAAGAGCAGTCCGGGGAGCACAGTCATGTATGTATGAGAAAGAGTTCAAGCTTTGGCAGCAGAGAGAGCCAGGTGTATATCCTTTCTCTGCCACTTATTTGTCATGTGCCTTCGGCAATTCTCTATCATCCCCAAGCCTCAGTTTCCTCATTCTGATGTATGAAATAATAATATTCATTTTCAGGGTTGCTGTCATCAAATAAGGTTATGCATATAAAGTACCTGCCACACAGTAGGTGCTTATTATATAGTAGCTATTATCATCTGGTATAATCACCCAACATTAGATAAGAGTATTTGAAGGATTGTGTATATAGATAGCCATTTACCCATGCATGTTCATTTTGTGCTTTGTCAATATACGGTACATTTCAAGAGAAGTTTTAAATTGAGTTATTAAGGAGAGTCACAAAAGTAAAAAAAAAAAAATCAACTCATCACCAAATATGTATGATCAGAAAGTGCTTCCCAGCCAGAATAAATGTATGACTTGCATAGAATTAAGGGTTAATTAGTGAGGTTCTAGTCCACCCAAAACTTTTATTAATTTATCCAATTCCTAATTCAAACCTTCCTGTTCCTAAGTTGATTATTTTCCTTACTTGAGGATCATAACAACCAAATTTTGTATATTTAAGTGTAAGTCTGGGAAAGATGCCAAGATAAGTAAATATTGACATCAGTTTAATATATTTTGTCAAATCCTATGATACATATGTCTACAAGCCCCTGTTTTGAAATACAAAACTATTTCAGCCAAACTAGAACTGAGAGAGATTAGTTTTGATAGTGAATCCAGAGTTCACCAGGTCCTCAGGGACTGATTGAGGAAACTGAGATCCACAAGTGGTTAGATGGTAAAGTGGAAGGTCAGTTCATTTATAATACAAAATATACTTGTCAGGATAAAGGCTTTGCCTGTCCAGTGCATTCTGTCTGTCCACAGGAGCAAGATTTTTATGGTTGGCAAATGACTATTAGCAGGTTGTCGGGGAGCTTAGAGTTAGATGTTCACAATGGCAGATTCCAGCCTGTAGGAAAGCTTCTCTAAACCAACTCATGTCAGCTGGGCAGGTTGACATCTTCTTCCCTAGACAGTATTGGAGGAAGATTGTCCTGCCCCTAGATTGCATAATGTATCATTGTGTTACATACACTGCCTGTTGTCTACCTCTTCGTTACTGAAACTCCCTTTCTTACTAACTGGTTTTGTTGAGAACAACTATGTGTCCAGTTAAAAATACCTTCAAGGCTCCCTTGCTGTAAAGTTTAGTGGGATGAAGTGGAAGTCTACTGGGTGGTATCTTTAGAAAGATTATTGATAAAATTGATAAAGATGATTTTTTAAAAGATTCAGCAAATACTTGCTTTTTGCTCTACTCTTAGCCATTTCTTCTAGCCAGGGTGTGGTACAGCCATCTTGTGACCTTGAGGATGGGAGTTTAGAGGGAGCCTTGGTCTTTATTTGTACCTTTGAGCAGCTGTCCCAGCCCTGGAATACCTCTTCTGAATTTCTTGTACCTTAAGAAAACTTAATCAGTTTCCTGTTACGTGCAGGTGAATGTAGTCCTAATTATTTCTTCTGAATGCCCAGATGACCCAGCTTACATTCTCTTTAAGGTCAGTCACAATTCTTATATCAAGCTCTGAATTGCTCTCATCCTCCTGTAGAATTGTTTTTGGCCACTGTGTTGGAAGTAGGGTGTTTCCTAAGACACTTCTGATAATACATTTTAAAAATATCCCTTAAGGTGTGCTACTTTGGCAAGTAGCAAAAATAGTGCATTTCATGTTGACTTTTTAGTAATGCTTTGAGAAAGTCATCTGTCCCCGACCTCCAATTTCTGAAGTTTCTTATAACTGACAGTTTATGCTAGTTTCCTTCACCAAACTTTGTTTCCTGATGATCCTTTCTGTCTAAAATGCAGCATCACCATATGTAAATCCTGTTGATGTTTCAAATACTTAGATGTGTGACATGGTCGTGAATGTGAGCTCTGCCCCAGCCTTAACCTTGTTTGTTATGTCTGGCTCAGCCTCTAGGACCAAATCCAACATTGTCATTTCTCTTGCTTGCTACATATTGACAGAGGAAACAGGCATCTCAGTCTTACCTTCGGGAACATGTAATCTTTTTGTTTAGGCCACCTTTGTTATGAATGTTGAAATATCCTATGATCATAGTTCCAGTTCTTTTCATATTTCCTTTTCTCAGATAAACACTTCCTGCATTCTCATATTGCAAAAAAATATTATATGTCCAGTGTTTGTGATGGAAGAATATACAGAAATTAATGGGTTTTAGTCTCTTTTAGAAAAAGGAGGTTCACATTTCCATTCCAAGCACTGATACTATCAAAAAATAAGAAAAGGTAACTCTCAAGGGCTTAGAAATAAATTAATAGCAACAATACTAATAGCAAACCCTAAAGTAGCACTTAGTGTATGCTAGGCATGTAATATGTAATTTTCACTTCAACTTTATGAGTTAGGTACTGTTATCCTCTTTTTCTGGACATAGAAACTGAGTCACAGAGAGGTAAGTGTTTTGCTCAAGATTTGAAAGCTATTAGGCAAAGTCTTGTTCCAGAATCCATGCTTCTAACCGGTACGCATTTATTTATAGAAATGATACTTATTTTAGGAAAGGGATGATAATATGAAATAATAAGAGACATTTTAAGAAAGAAAAAACAAAGAAAAGTAAAAGCCAATTTTGTTATTTAAAATAAAGATTGATGGTCACCTGGGTGGCTCAGTCAGTTAAGCTCAGGTTGGCTCTTGATTTCGGCTCAGGTCATGATCTCATGGTTTGTGAGATCAAGCCTCAAGTCAGGCTCTCTGCTGACAGCGTGGAGCCTGCTTGGGATTCTCTTTCACTCTGTCTTTCTGCCCCTCCCCTGCTTGCACTTTCTCTCTCTCTGTCTCTCAAAAATAAATAAATAAACTTAAAAAAAGACTGAAAACCTGAAGCAGAAAGATGATATCTATGCCAAACAAGGTCAGAATTTAAGTCCTAAACATTCATTGTCTAAGACATTATCTTCCAGATAAAGTAGAAAGTAAAGATAATCACTTAGTATACTGTTGACATGAAAGAGTTAACATGCCTTCAAAGTATGATGACAAAAATATATAAATATGATTTGTAAATTTTGTTCAGATTTATTTTTAACATTTTGATGAGTGTAATTTTTATTAAGTTTTTTAAGTAAATAGGAAGTTTATTCTCTGACTCACTAATAAAACCTAAGTAGAACTGGAATACAAGAGGAGAATTCTTGGAAGAGAGCCATTTCAAAAAATTTTGATTGAAGTTCATGTATTTGTAATATATTTCTTTCTTCAGGAAATTCCTTTATGTGTTATTAGTCTGCAGGGACCGCCTGGAAAATTGAGTGATGTGGCACATATTGAGTCCTTGTGACAACCCAGAGCTCCTTTCAGTGTCTAACCTGCTCACTAGTCACAGGTCTGCATACATGGTGATAATGACACCAATGGCATAATGTTTATTTTGCACTTGGCTTTGGAGGATTGTTTTTTATTCATGGATCCAGTCTGTAAAAACCACTTTCTGTTGTGCTTGTTTGAACAAGAAAAAAAGGGCAACCGCCAAGGGTCATCTCTGTGCTTGCCCTCAAATAATTCACCTCCTTTCACAGAGGGCAGAGGTCAGCCTTAGGCTTTGTGGCAACCAGGCGAGTGTGACACATGAGGGATTGCAAGACCATCAGTGTCTAATGCCTAGAAGCTGCCCTTGCTTCGTACTTACATTAGTAATACAAATATGTCTTAATTTGTTACCATCATCATAGTTTATCCCGAAGTTTGCCTTCAGATCTAAACTGAGATCCACTGACGCCTCATGGAAACTAAATCAGAGGGAACCCATTGAGATTCTCAGAGGGCCTGAAGGGAGGCCCATGCTTCCGCTAAGAGAGAAACATTTGCCTCATCGGACTTGAACAAAAGGATGGTAGCCTTTCTAAAGATATTATCAGAAATGTAGAGAAGGTCCACATATAAACATTTCCTTTTCTCAGGTAGGACAGACCAGACCGTTTCTCCCATTAGTCTTCCCTGGTGAGCTGTGTCAAGTTGTAGGTCTAGCAGGCGAATCTGTGAGCCTAAAGTGTAGGGTAGGAAGCCATAAGACTGCTTCCCCTGGTGATCTGCCCTGATGTGGGTATTAAACCTTTGAGAATATTTCTCTCAAACAGATGGCTTATGTCAGCTTTTTAACAGAAACTGTGAGGCAGACACTTCAATTCCAAATAAATTGTGAAATATTTTAAACATACAGAAAACTACAGTCAATGAAAATTCAAAATTGGTATCACTAATGAGTACCCAAGGGACACCTATCTATATTCGCTGAAGTAAAATGTAAATGCTCTAGAGATCAAGCTCTTCACAATTATTAAAATAATACTCACTAATGTGACCTGAATGGCTGAATGACGACTTGTCTAAACAAGTTTGTCCTGTCCCTTCTATACTAGTTGTTCCCAAGCATTTCCACAAAATAACGAAAGCCATGGAAGCCCCGCAGAATAGAAAAAGAATAGGAAATCTTGAATGAGGCACATGCTTGGTTGCTGTCCTGATGAAACGGCCATTAAAAAAATCCACTGCTGGGGCGCCTGGTGGCTGGGTTAAGCGTCCGACTTCAGCCAGGTCACGATCTCGCTGTCTGTGAGTTCGAGCCCCGCATCAGGCTCTGGGCTGATGGCTCAGAGCCTGGAGCCTGCTTCCGATTCTGTGTCTCCCTCTCTCTCTGCCCCTCCCCCGTTCATGCTCTCTCTCTCTCTGTCCCAAAAATAAATAAAAGTTGAAAAAAAAAAATTAAAAAAAAAATCCACTACTTTGATTAAAGACAAATGTTTCCAATGAATAAGAAGAATGGCACTCCTTAGAAACATCAGTGAAACAAACATTTACAATCAGAATATCAGAATGGTTATTAGAATATTATGCCAATATAATAATGGCCTCTAAACCTTCATTTTTATGAGCCCAAATGTCCATCAACTGATGAATGGATAAAGAAGATGTGGTATGTATATACAATGGAATATTACTTGGTGATCAAAAAGAATGAAATCTTGCCATTTGCAACAATGCGGATGGAACTAGAGTGTATTCTGCTAAGTGAAATAGAGAAAGACAAATATATGATTTCAATCATGTGGAATTTAAGAAACAAAACATAAACATAGGGGAAGGGAAACAATCAAATAAAAACAGAGGGAAACAAACCATGAGAGACTCTTGAATTCAGAGAACAAATTGAGGGTTGCTGGTGCGTATTGGGTGGGGGAAATCTAAACAGATGATGCACATTAAGGAGGACACTTGTTGGGATGAGCACTGGTGTTACATGTAAGTGATGAATCACTAAATTCTATTCCTGAAATCATTATTACACTATATGTTAACTAACTTGGATGCAAATAAAAAAGAAAAACCTTCATTTTTACTTATGTTGGAAAATGGACCTGACTTGAAAATTTATGAGTTTTATTGGATACCACAGAATTTGGAAAGTGGTGGGTATACCAGCGTATTCTGGTTTCCAGGTGTAGAAACTGGCTCTGGCTGACCTGGGCTAAAGGAATTTATTAATGGAAGGTGGGTTAAGTTGCATAATGGAAGGAAAATCCAGATGTTAGACATGATGATAGTATGTCAAGTGGTCAGTTGCTAAAGGAATCAAGGTGGTAAAGGGACCATGATTTTCTGGCTTTTTTCTTTTCTTTCTTCTTCTTTTTTTTTTTCTGATTTCGAGGCTCTTTTGGCCCCACAATTAGGATGAATCCTCTTGAACTCCTCTCCTTTCTTGTATCACTGAATTCTAGTTCTGGGACCACAAGTCTCATTGGCTTCCCTGGGGTCTGGCCATCACACTTGGATGGCTGTTGGGTGGGAGGGATAAATTTCCAGAGGAAAATTGAGGTGCTGTTACCCCAAAGAAGAGGGAGAGGGCAATAGGACAGGCAAAATAACAGATAGCTGCCACAGTATTCAGTGTATACATTTAAGAATAAAAGATGTGAAATGACCTCTGGGTTAGTGAATGTGATGTTTATAACACAGGCCATGTGGAGAAGCATTCTTCTCCTTCATCTGAAGAAGTTCATCTCTCTCATCAGATGTGAAGAGTGTAGTGATTTTTTTGGAGGGGGGAGGAGGGGCAGATCTAGTCTAAAAGTGACTTATCATGCTTTTGTAGCTTTGTGGACATGTCTAGTTCTCTTCCAGAAGCTACACAGTATGGTACAGACTACCTACTTTTGTACAAGAAGCCTGGCTTCTCTGGGATGTGTATTCCCCTCTTCACTTCATACCCCTCGGGGTCTTAAATTCAGTGACCTGCAAGGGAGTATTAGAGGTAAATTAATGAGTGCATACCTCTCCTTTCATGCATCAGTATAGACACACCATCCCTCTATTTACTGGGAACATGTCAAAATGCATCTCTCAGTTCTCAGCTTGCTAGGACCAAAGCATCATTTATCACAGTTGATCACCCCCTTCTCCTTGACACACTTTTGTCATTTGGCCACTGGGATTTCACCCTCTCCTAGTTTCTCCTTACCTCCCTGGTTGCTCCTTCTCATCCTTTTTTGTGTCTTCCTCTCCTCCCTGAGACTCTGTTTTACTAGGGCTTCAGGGCTCTGTCCTTTACCGTTTTCTCTTTTTCATCTGCCCTGTCTCCCTAAGGATGCCATCCATTCTGATGCTTTAAGGGCCATCTACATGTTGGTGACTCCCACACGACTCTTTGAACTGTGTCTTACTCCCCATTCACCATCTCCACTTGGATGTCTGTTGGCATCTCCAACCTCATGTGCTCCTCATGCTGCCACCCACAGGATAGCTCCTCCTTGAGTCTCCTCAACTTCGTTACTGCCAGCTGAGGTCTTACAGTCATTCAGTCCCCAAACCTTCTTTCTCTACATCCCACCTCTGATCCATCCCTGGGTCCTGCTGGCTTTACATTAGAACACACCCAGAAGCTGCCATGGCCACCACCTCTCACCTGGGTTATGGCAGCTCCTAATCTTCATGTTCATCTTTAAACAGCAGCCAGAGTGATCCAGCTCAAACCAAAATCATGCCGGTCCTCTGCTCCATAACCACGGCAACTGGTTCATTCCACCAGGTTGCCTGAACAGCTGTGGTCTGCCTGTGTTGTCCCAGTGTCCCATCAGCTTAGCATTTTCACCAGCAAAGATACCTACATTTGAATGATAAATCCTATCATAATTCTGTCCATCTGTTTTGTTGCTCCCTATGCCTCTCCAAGAGAAAGAAAGTCCCTGGCCTGGCCTGTAAGGCCCTAGAGCACCTGGCTCCTCTGTTACTTCTCTGGCTTCGTATCTTTCTTTTCCACTGAAACCATTAAAGCCTCTTTTCTGTTCTTCAAACACATATGGACTCAGTCTCCTCTCAGAACCTTTGTACTTGCTGTTCCCCTATCTAGCATGCTGTTCCCCAGCTACTTCCATGCTTCCTCCCTTCCTGATTCAGGTCCCTGTTCAAATGTTACCTTCTCAGTAAGGACTTCCCCACCACGCTTTTTACCACTGTGGCCCCTCCTCTCCCTGGTACTCCATATCCCCCGAACTGCTTCGTTTTTCTTCATAGCTGCTTTAATCATCTAACATTTTGTTTTTTACCTTGTTTGCTTTCTGTGTACCATCAGCATATTGCCTTTAAGCTCCAGCAAGACAGGGATTTTTGCTGGCTTAGTTTGCTGCTTTATTTCCAGTGCCTAGAATGGTGCCTGGCACATAGCAGGCACTTTAAACATTTTGATTTAATGAATCAGTGAGCAAAAATAGCACTTGGGAACCCTGTCTAATCTCAGTTATAGTTAAAACTGCCTTAGAAAAGTGGTAATTCTAAAATAATTAAGGTAATCGGGAGGATTAGGTATAAAGAATTTGTGAGTACAGTTTCTAAATTTTGGCCTTTTGAGTCCATGATAACAACGTTTAAAAAATCTGAAAACCGTGTCTCTACTTTCCCACCCTCCAAACTTACAAAATTCTCATGACTTTTGTGAGACCACACAATGCTATTTATAGGAGTCTGTTGGACTGGCTTTGCTTTAACTATATGTTAGCATATCCAAAAAAGTTCTCATAGCAATTAGTGACTACAATTATTAATAGAAACTATAATAGACTTTAAGCTCTTATTCCCAGAAGCTCTTCTTTGCTGAACCATAAATAAATTTGAAGCAATTTTGATGAATGGGTAGCTAGTTTGTATTTAAATTTTCATTTGAATGAGAATAAATAATGGGAAGAACAGAGACCAAAATAGCTTGGATCCATACTCAAAAGATATGCAATAGCCTTCTAGAAAAAAACATACAAAAACCCTCAAACTTCTCAAAAGATTTACTCTTTTAAGAGAAATCTATTTGGGCAATGATGAATATACGAAGGCAACAGCAGCTAAGAATTCTGGATCTTCATTCATTTTCACTTATTGATATCCTGTAAGTTGAGTGGATCAGAGGTTCCAAGCTTGTAGATATCAAGTGAATGTTCTCAGGTTTGATAGTGAGAATTGCTCAAGTATTATGGGAAAGATTAAAAAAAATTCCCCCTCTATTTCTAACATATTTGGATACCTTAATTTATGAGCCTTTAAAATCAGAGGAGACTTACATCTTAGGGGGTTGTGGTGATCGATAGCATATAAGCTCAGGAGACTGTCTGGGTTCTTTGATGGACTTTGCATGTTCAAACTATATGGCCCTGAGCATATGACCTCACCTCTCTGTGTCTGTTTTCTCTTTTGAAAAATAGCAGTGATGATGGTACCTGTCTCATGGGTTTGTTACGAAACTTCGGTGACATAGTACATTTAAAGAGCAACACAGGGGCACCTGGGTGGCTCAGTCGGTTGAGCGTCTGGCTCTTGATTTCGGCTCAGGTCGTGCTCTTATGGTTTGTGAGGTTGAGCCCCATGTCAGGCTGACAGCGCAGAACCTGTTTGGGATTCCCTCTCTCTCCCTCTGTGCCTCCCCAGCTCTCTCTCTCTCTCAAAGTAATTAAACATTAAAAAAAAAATACAGAGCAACACAATGTCTGGCACAGACAATAGTAAGTATTACTATTATTGTGATATACTTTCAGATTTTTTTTCCTGTGAGTAAATAGATCTATAATAATAGGATTTATAATTTTTTTCTCTTATTCTCTCAACATTATGTGATCATTATATTGGCATTTTTCCAAAACGTAATTTTAATAGCTGCATAATATTCTTGTATGCTTGTAGGAAAATTTATAAATTTGTAGGTTTGACATTTTTGTCATAGAAAACATATTTGTTTTCAGTGATATAAACACTATGATGAGTATCTTGCACATATTTCAAATTTTTGCAAAATGATTTCCCCCAAGTTATGGTTTTATTTTTATTTTTTTCATGAATTTTTATATGCAGATTATATTGATAAATTAATAAAATAGATACATTTTTCTTTTGTTTTCTCATACTACTTTTGTGCTTAAGGAGTCTTTTCCTACTTAGAGACAAGGTAAATATTGACATAATTTTCCCTATTTTATTATATTTTAAGTAGTGGATTATAATAAGTTGCATGCATTATTAAGTGTGTTCATCTCATTTGTTTATGTTTCTTTTCATGTGGAACAAATGACTCCCCTTGATCCACAGAGGCATTCTCTGTTACTACAATAACTTTCTGCCATTACCTGTTTTGTCTTAGCTTCTGTCAGAAATGCTGTTGAGAAAGCTATCCTGTGTGCCATATGGATTGAATTATTGCTGCCGATTACAGTGTTTAAGTGCAAATGCCTGGTGCCTTTACTAAAGCCTTCAGGGGACCTTTGCTTCTTTCGGCAGAGCCTATTTCACTGTCCTGCACAGAATTCTTGTTGGGATTCTGATATTCTCAAATGTGAAACACCAGGGGATCAGAGAAACTGCTGATATCACGAATGTACTCTCTTGCTGATGGTACCTTTTCTCGGGTGCCAATCTCCAAGCATTTCTGTCTAATCTTGTACCATATGTATGTTATCTTATGCTTACAGACATTAGCAGTGTGTGAAGCATCTACCTCTTTATCAAAGAAAAGCCAGAAAGTGAACATAAAAGAAACGCAAACTGTGCAGGTTTCTCGTTCTTTCCTGTTTAGCCTCAAACCACCCCTGTTTGTTCTCAACTCTCATCTTCTCGTTTCTTGTAAGTCTCTGACAGTGATGCTGTATCTCATCATGGCCTCTTTTCCCAAATCTAGTGGTATCAAACTTCAGGAATTCTGAACAGATGACCGCACCCTCTATTTGAAACAGATAGTCAGGTGACTGATGCCAGTACTTGTGACACAGCCCCTTCCCAGGCCTCACACGCCTTTCAGCTTCATCACTGCTTCTCAGTGGGACAGCACTGTACATCTTTGTCCTATAATTGCAAGAAATACTCAGTGGGAAAAATTTAAAGTTGAGTTATGAGACCCAATGAAATCTTCTTTAATATTGTCCTCAGAACTGAGCCCTTCAACTAATCTCTAAATCTGATCTCTTATAAGCAGGCTGTTTTTATCCATATGTATACAAGCACACACAAATGGGATCAAACTATATCCGCCACAGTATATGTGTTCGGTATCTTTCCACACCAGTAAATGCAGAACTTCATCTTTGTTTAGTGGCTGCACACTATTACATTGTATCAATACATATAAATATACTTACTTCCCCTACTATTCAGATTTGGGATAATATATATACAGCATCGCAAGAATTTTTTTCATTTATGTTCATTACCCATTACTGATGCCTAAATACTTTCACAGTGTAAATAACCAGAGCTGAAATTTCAGGTTCAGAATTTATTAATAGCATTAACATATTGATACATACCACCAGATTTTCGTAAAATATATTACATCATCGGCCTCTGTGCGCATTCATACTAATGCTGGGTGATATAATTCTTTTTAGTCTTTGCCAAATGTATAGATAGGTTTGAAAAACAGCATTTTATAATTATTTTTATTTCTTTGATTACTAGGGAGATCAAATACTTTTCTTATATCTCATTACTAATTTGTGTGTGTATATGTGTGGGTATGTGTATGAATTATCTGTCCGATCCTTTGCTCAGTTTTATCTATTTTAGAATTCCTCTTCTTCATTTGATTTGAAGAAATCTTTATTAAAGTCAGTAAATCCTTTGTAATATATTTTACCCATATTTTTTTACCCAGTTTGTCCTTTATGTTTCGACTTATGTAGTCAAACCTATCTGTTGTTTCCTTTGTACAGAATGAGGATGACACAGTGTTTGGTAGTATGTTCTCTGGGATCAGACGTGCCTGGATTTTAATCCTGGCACTGTAATTTTTTTAACAGCTGATTCTAGTTATTTGTGATATTCTACAAAGTCTTTGCAAACACTGATCAAACACCAACGCTTTGTTCCTAGAGGAAATATAGAGTTAGATTTCTATGAGCCTCTGGTCACATTTTCACCAACTGATTCATACACAACCTTGTTTTTGTGTGTTTTTATTTAAAGATACTTATTTAATATATATTGTTGATTCATTAACATTAAGCTCATGGCCTACAGCACTATAACTTGGGCATGAATGTATTGTCTTCAAAATGCACATCATAGCATTCTTACGCTTAGGAACACTAGGTAGTACTTCAGTACTGTGGTTTGGGGCCATTTTAAACTGTGAAATCACCAGCAAAAAGCAGAAAAATGTGAAAAATGGGGCAGCAAATAGATCTTGAAAAGGATACTTGTTTAAAATATAAGAGCTGAAATAGGAAGGCAGAGTGTTGACCTCAGCTGGGAATGTGTGTGTTGGGTGAATCAAAATTGTCATTTTGTACATGTCTGTGAATGACTGTGAAGGCACCTTGAGTCTTGATTTGGGTTTGAGGGTTACAGATACATTTTGGCAAGTAGGTGAATTAACACATGAGGAGTTGTGAATAAGGATTGACTGTAAACACTGCTGTGACCGTTACTTAATCTCTCTAAGGCCCCCTTTTTTCTGTGTAAAAGGAAAACTGACATTAAAATGATATGACAATAAATAAGATAATGTATGTTTGGTATATAGCAAGCTGGTCAATGTCAGCTGCTATTGCTATATGGCTTCTGCCTTCAGTATTATGCATATAAAAAATTTCATTAATCCTTAGATTATAAAAACATCCTTACATAGGGGCATCTGGGTGGCGTAGTCGGTTGAATGTCTGACTCTTCATTTTGGCTCACGTCCCAGGATCATGGGATCAAGCCCCACATTGGGCTCCACACTCAGCTTGGAGCCTGCTTGGGATTCTCCCTCTCCTTCTCTCTGCTCCTCCCCCCCCCCCCCCCCCCCGCTCATGCATGCTCTCTCTCTCTCTCTCTCTCTCAAATAAAATGAAAAAAAAATTTAAAAAAATCTTACATCATTTCTCCTAGAGCTTGAAAAATGTTTAGTTTTTGCATTTAACTCTCAAATTCATTTGGAATTCATTCATGTCTAGGAAGAATGGTACTGATCCGATTTTTTCCTGTATGTTCTACCAGTTTTCCCAATACCATTTATTGAATAGAACATTTTTCTCCCACTGATTCTTAAGTATTCTCTAGTGTGAGTGATCTTTTAAATTACATCTTCTAATTGGCCATTTTTAGTACATAAGAGTGATACTGATTTTTGCATATTTTATATATAAGCATCTTATTGAAATCTGAATATTTTTACAAATATTTTGGGGGGGGGTTGATTTTCTCCTATTTTTAGGAAGCATTTTTAAGGCATTTGATTGATTTAAATTTTGGGAGAGAGAGACAGAGCATGAGCAGGGGAGGGACAGAGAGAGAGGGAGACACAGAATCTGAAGTAGGCTCCAGGCTCTGAGCTGTCAGCACAGAGCCCAGCATGGGGCTGGCACTTGAGCTGAGCAGTTTTGAGCTCTGAGATCATGACCTGAGGTGAAGTCAGATGCTTAACCCGGCTGAGCCACTCAGCCGCCCCATTTAAGGCATTTGAAATGAATAGGGCAGAATGGAGGAAGAAGGCACATTGTATACAAACCAGAAAGGGGTCAAAACGACTTAATTTTACATCTTGCTGAATAAATTTATTTCCAGTAGGTCAGTATGGCAAAAATAGTACACTGAAATTTTAGAATACTTGAACAGGGGTGGGGGTTCAAAGCCCTAGCTGCTGCTTCTTTTTTTTAATGTTTACTTATTTATTTATGTTTATATTAAATGTAATTTATTGTCACATTGGTTTCCATACAACACCCAATGCTCATCCCAACAGATAACCATCATCTTTGGCCTCAATTACCATCACCCACTTTCCCATCTCCCCCACCCCCCATCAACCCTCAGTTTGGTCTCAGTATTTAAGAGTCTCTTATGATTTGCTTCCCTCCCTCTCTGTAACTTTTTTCTCCGCACCCCCTCCCCCATGGTCTTCTGTTAAGTTTCTCAGGATCCACATATGAGTGAAAACATATGGTATCTGTCTTTCTCTGAGTTATTTCTCTGTCTTTGCCTGACTTATTTCACTTAGCATAACACCCTCCAGTTCCATCAAATGGCCAGTTGCTACAAATGGCCAGATTTCATTCTTTCTCATTGCCAAGTAGTATTCCATTGTATATATAAACCACATCTTCTTTATCCATTTGTCAGTTGATGGACATTTAGGCTTTTTCCACAATTTGGCTATTGTTGAGAGTGCTGCTGTAAACATTGGGGTACAAGTGCCCCTGTGCATCAGCACTCCTATATATCTTGGGTAAATTCCTAGCAGTGCTATTGCTGGGTGATAGGGTAGATCTATTTTTAATTTTTTGAGGAACCGCCACCCTGTTTTCCAGAGTGGCAGCATCAGTTTGCATTCCTGCCAACAGTGCAAGAGGGTTCCCATTTCTCCACATCCTCTCCAGCATCTATAGTCTCCTGATTTGTTCATTTTAGCCACTCTGACTGGCGTGACAATCAACAAAACTAAAAGGCAACCGATGGAATGGGAAAAGATATTTGCAAATGGCATACTGGATAAAAGGCTAGTATCCAAAATCTATGAAGAACTCACCAAACTCCACACCTGAAAAACAAATAAGCCAGTGAAGAAATGAGCAGAAGGCATGAATAGACACTTTTCCAAAGAAGACATCCAGATGGCCAACAGACACATGAAAAGATGCTCAACATCATTCCTCATCAGGAAATACAAATCAAAACCACACTGAGATACCACCTAGCTTATTTTTCTTATAGGCTTCTCTTTTGTGAGTGCAAATGCTCCCATTTTATGGGTGGAAAATCCAGGATGGTAGTAATACTCACAACAGGTAAAACAGCAAAAATGCCAGCATTAACTGAGCTCTCATGACTATGTGTATTACTATGAACCCTTTGTGGAATTAACTTATTTATTCTTATGAGAACTTCATGGGGTAGGTACTGGTATTCCCATTTTACAGTTGGGGTAATGGAGGTACAGAAAGATATTGAAACCTACAAAGTGTCAAACTAAATCAGTTATCTTCTTTCCCATTATTCTGAAATTTCAATTGAATTTGGTATGGCTGGCTTTTTATATTTTAATAAAACCATGACAATTCATATCAAATTCTTTCAAGTGTTATGAGATTTTGCACTTAATTCTTTGCCCCACCGTTGGGGAGCAGCTCCTGCCGTCCACACTTGGCGGCAGCAGGGTGCAGGCTGTTTTGTTTTGTTTTTAGGCAGAATGTAAAAATTCAACATCATTTAGCATTTTGGGTTGATCATTTCCATCTGTTTTCCCCCCATCTTTTCTAACCGGCTCTTAGTAGTCTAGTGCCTCTTATCTCTATTTGCAAATGAATTACAGAGATAGTTTAGTGAAAAGAATTACTAGATGATTAAATTTGAACAAGGAAGCAATAATATCCTTTGCCTTGTTGGATCTGATTTAATTTCATCTTCTTTACCTTTACTTACCTTTGTAAATTTATTTCACGTTTTAATTTCCTTTTTTTCTCTCTCCTCTTTTCATTATGTATCTAATTTTTATATATAAATGTTTATTATTTTTTTTTTGAGAGAGAGAGAGAGAGAGACAAAGTGCTAGCAGGGGAGGGGCAGAAAGAGAGGGAGACAGAATCTGAAGCAGGCTCCAGGCTCTGAGCTGTCAGCACAGAGTCTGACGTGGGGCTTGAACTCACGGACTGTGAGATCATGACCTGAGCTGAAGTCGGATGCCCAACCCACTGAGCCACCCAGGTGCCCCTAAATATTTAATTTTTAAAACAATTCCCCAACTTTTCCTTGTTTTCTGCCTTATTAGAATCTGCAGTTTGGAATTGACCACATTGGGAATGAAAACACTATGGCTGCAGACACTTTATCCACCTTGTCTTGGGGGTAATGATCCCATCTGATCATGGGGGAATAGGATGAAGTATGCAGGGAAAAGGTTTTTGGTGACTTTGGCCACACTAGTTTTCAACTAGGACATCTGAGAGTATGGCTAGCCACTCACTGCTGTCACATGGCAGGTTCCTTTGTTCCTCCTCAGTTGTTTCTCGTGGGGCACCAGCCAGTCCTCAGTAGTGACCTCTGGTGCCTGCAGACCTGGATGTCAAACCAGTTGATAAAAGAGCACTTACTGTTCCAGGCACCAATCTGTAATCCAATGTACTTCTGTACTTCTTTCATTCTGAATTTACAGTAAGTAGAGTGTTAGGATGTTCCCCTGGCCTTCAGCCGTGTATAATGACTTATTTGCTGGAAGATTATGTAGAAAGCATCATAAAGTGATATTTAACATCCTTTTTTTTTCTTATTTGAGGGAAGATAAGAATAAAATCTATAACCATTTGTCGGCAGCCTGCTTTGTAAAAAGTATTCTGTTTGGCCAATGAACTAAAAGTGTTTGTAAGGAGTTTGGAATTTGTAAACTACTTCAATATATGTATACTTGAAGATAAAACCAAATGGCAAGTGCAAATATGAAACAGTAAATGCTATGACCAGAAAGTGGCACCAGCCACATGAGCTATCAAACTTTAGACACAAGAGAAGCCCTTCTGATTCAGAGTAATCAGACATGGTTCAGAATAGACCTTGAAGCTTAGAATTCTGGTGGAAGGGAAGGAGGGGTGAATGGTACTTTAGTCCTGAGGAGGGACACAAGCAAAATAGCGCTGCTGATTATTCCTGTAGGAAAGGTTTAGTGAACAATAAGCAGTGCTGCTGGAGGTGAGGAGTTACTTAAAAGAAAGGCAAGATGTAGGGCTGATTTTGGCAAGTTTGGCTTGAAACTTGAGCCTTACACATCAGACTGAGCCACTCCTTTTGCCTGTGGGCGCCAGTAGCCACTGAAAGTTTATTACCTGGGTAGATGTACGTTGAAAAACTGTTTGGTTTTCTGGGAGTCTCCTGGACCTTGGGTGAAAAAAAGGCCTGTTTCATGTGAGGGCAGCTGGTGGATGTGCAGCTTTGGGGTTGCCCAGGGAAGTGCAAACAGCTGGTTATTGGTGAGGCAGAGGGTAACAGAGGCCCTTCACATCCATGACAAGGGTTTTAGTTTCTCGTGGGGCTGTGTAAAGTGACTTGAGTGGTGGCAGCCTGAGGAAGGGAGACCAGATGCTAGGCGACTAGCAGTAATAACAGGGGAGGCATCTAGAAGAGTGAATGAGAGCATGAGCTTAGTTGTTGGTCTGGGTGTGTTAGAATACTCCATCTCCCACTATGAAGCTTCAGTATCTTCATCTGCAAAACAACAGCACTCATCTTTTAGTAAGTGCGTGTAAAGGGCCTAGCCCATTATCTGGCATATAGTAAGCACTTAATATACGTTAGTTATTACCAGAGTGTTGTCAGTGAGGGGATCAGGAAAGGTTACAGGGAATTACAAAGGAAAGATAAGGGAGCTTGATTAATTGGATGTAGAGACAAAACAGAAGATCAAGTCAGCAATTACCCCAACATCTGAGTTGATGAAGAAATGGTGGAGGGAGTGGCATTTGGAAGGAGAAATGTGCAAATTCTTAGGTTGCAGATTCATTTTGCGTATTATTTTTGTGTGTGTGTTACTTTAGGACAACCTAGAGTACCGTGTGAGTTACTCTAGGACAACCAGGTTTTCCAAAATGGGCAGCTTGTTATTTATTCAATATCTATGTTGGGAAAATAAAGGAAGTTCTATAGCCTGACTTCTGGTATGTTCATCTCTAATCTAAGGCATTCATCTATACATTATAAAAAGAATCACAATGGATGTTTAAAAAATTTTATGGCCTTATTGTCATATGCTATGAGCAAGATAAATGATTTACTTTTTCTTAATAAATTCTAAGTCTGTGATTTTGATGTGGTTAAACATAGACACAGGTAGGATTAATTCCAATGTTGGGAATAGAAAAAAGAGCAAAAAATAATTGATTTAGATCAAATAAGTTCTTAGGTTAGTTCATGAAATTAAATAATTGCTTAAATAATTTAAAATTTTAATTTTTCATATAAAATAAATTTTTTCCCCAATATTGAATATTGTTCACAAAAGTACTCTAGACTCTGTAGCTTTGTGTGAAACAAAGGCCTCTGCTGTGCTGGCAAGAAAGAAAAAAGGTCTGGGAATTGGATTGATCCAGCCAGGTGAGTAGAGAAATATGTGAATAAAATGTGTTATTGTTGCCATTAATGTCAAGATTAGTTTTCTATGCCCAAATGGATTATTTAGAATGGAGCTCTGGCCTCTAAGATACCAAGAAACCAAGAATCAAAATATGGGACAGAGCCCTTAAATTACATAAAAATGATGGTTTCATTATATTGTTTCTACAAAGGCATGATTTTATGAGCGTAACACTATAATATTCAGTTTTATTTATTTACTTTGTCATTAAAAAAGGCTATAATGTATTTTCTACCAAGTATAGATGAAAGTGCTCAGGGCAACAATTTTATTCACGTGGATCAGGGCAATTCATTGATTTTAAATTCTGGGTTCTTTTCAGTGTTTCTTTGGATATATTAATTTTTTTACATTAATGCACTTTGTGTTCAGTAGCCTATGAATATATCTATAAGCACCATTTTCTTTTAAGTTTACTTATTTATTTATTTATTTATTTATTTATTTATTTATTTATTTATTTTGAGAGAGACAGAGACAGCGCAAGTGGGGAAGGGGCAGAGAGAGAGGGAGAAGGAGAATCCCAAGCAGGGACCTCACTGTCAGTGCAGAGCCTGATGTGGGACTCAAACTCACAAAACTGCAAGATCATGTCCTGAGCCAAAAACCAAAAGTTGGACACTTAACTGACTGAGCCACCCAGGTACCCCCTATAAGCACCATTTAAAAAGTTCCTATAATTTTGATTGAAAAACAGATGTCATAAGACAATTTGAAAATTTTGGCCCTGAAGTCCATAAAAGAAATAAGGGTTCTCTGGCCATTAGTTTTCAAAAGTACAGTGCATTTACGTGACAATGTATTTTTAATAACATTTCTTTTTAAAAAAAAATTTTTTTTCAACGTTTATTTATTTTTGGGACAGAGAGAGACAGAGCATGAACGGGGGAGGGGCAGAGAGAGAGGGAGACACAGAATCGGAAACAGGCTCCAGGCTCTGAGCCATCAGCCCAGAGCCTGACGCGGGGCTCGAACTCACGGACCACGAGATCGTTACCTGGCTGAAGTCGGACGCTTAACCGACTGCGCCACCCAGGCGCCCCATAACATTTCTATATATATAATAATACTTTACTTTTTTTATAACACTTTGGAGTTTTTATTGTGGCTTCATACAAATTATTTGTTCCTTGCAATGAATCTGTGAGGTAGCAGTATTATCCTTATTTTAGAGATGACAGAACTGAAGTACAGAGTGGGTAACTTCTCTAAAGTCTCACGACGTATATGTAACTGGTGGAGCTGGTGTGCGTGCCCAGGTCTCTGGCTTCAAGTCCTTGGCTGTGTCCCCTATCAGAGTGGTCTTGCTCAGCATTATTATTCCCATTGTCCTATTCTACATAGGACTAAATGAATTAAAGTATTTGAGAATGTCTTGGAGACTGTAAAACAGTAATGGCAGAAGATAAATGTCTTTGTCCATGGTTTTATTTAAAAATTTTTTCTTAATGTTTATTTTCTTTTTTAAGGTTTATTTTGAGAGAGACAGAGTGTGAGCAGGGGAGGGGCAGAGAAAAAGGGAGACACAGAATCTGAAGCAGGCTCCAGGCTCTGAGCTGTCAGCACAGAGACCGACATGGGAATCAAACCCACAAATCGTGAGATCATGACCTGAGCTAAAGTTGGCGCTTAACTGCCTGAGCGACCCAGGCAACCCTACTTTTTACTATTAAATTTTGGATTATAAAAAGAGAGCAGATTGAAAGTTTCTAAACCTATACACAGACCCCACTTTAGGTGTCACTGATTAAAATAATTTATTTAGTAGACTTAGGAGTGACTATTATGATATGTAGATTTTGCCTTAAGTCATCTGGGTAGATGAGATATTATTGCTTTAGGTGACATCACATGGTGGTGGTTGGTGCTAGGTAGGAGAGCCTCCTAAGAGCCTCTGCCTGCAAGCTCTGATCTAGATGAGAGACATAGCTTGATCCCCAAATTGGACGTAACTTATATTGTCTAGTCCTTTTCATCCCACTATTTGGGAGATTAATTGTTTATACTTTTTAGATTGCTACTGATCACAGAGGTAAAGGTGTACGCCATTCTCATTTGTTTCTATCACAGTATCCAGGACTCAGGACTTAGTATCTAGATCTTTTTTAGTTATTAATAGATGAAGAGTGTGAGTCCTGTATCTACAACTTACCGTATTAGTGCAACTTTGAATGAATGGCAAGTCTCTTAACTGGTCTGTACTTCCATTTCCTCATCTGAAAGAAGAGAGAGATCAACACACACTTGACAAGGTTCCCTTTTCTTTCCTTTGTATTTATTGTGAAATATTTCACACATAGAGAAAATAAAAAGAATGATTTAATACCTGTGCACTGTCACCCAGATATATGTAACAGATGTAATATTTGCCACATTTGCTCAGATTCTTAAAAGAAATGAAACAATGAAGATACAAGAACTCCTTTTATCCCCAACCCACTGCTACTCCCACCACAATCCATGTGACCTGCCTGAGGATAGCAATGTGCTGAAGTGAGGTTGTGCCCACAAGGTTATTTTTATACTTTATTCTTTCTAGTTAGGTTATCATTTCAAAAGGTATTCTGTGGCTTTCTGAATAATTTTTAGTTGTCCTGCTCTGTTTTGGTAATGACAAACTCATGAATTCACTAGTATACCTACCTAATATATTAAATATATTATATTATATTATATTATATTATATTATATTATATTATATTCACATATACATACATACACACATGCACACACACACACAGACACACACACACACACTTATAATGATTTCCAAATAGAATACCTAAAGAAATCTACTTTGAAATGCCTTTCGGGAAGTGCCCTCTGTTCTCCTTTGTGTTTATGAGCATCCGTGTTCTTAGAGCTGACATCTCCTATTGGTGAGGTACCTCAGGTCTGTGGCTTTGTGTCAGTAGAGGCACATCACACTTGCTGGTGATGGAAGGGCAAGAAAGGAGCCTAAGGAGCACTACGCAGCAATGAGAAAGAATGAAATCTTGTCATTTGCAACAACATGGATGGAACCAGAGGGTATTATGCTAAGTGAAATAAGTCAGGCAGAGAAAGACAAATAGCATATTATTTCACCTATGTGGAATTTAAGAAAAGAAACACAATAGATGAACATAGGGTGAAGGAAAAATAAGATAAAAACAGAGAGGAGATGGGGCGCTTGGGTGGCTCAATCCAATCGATTAAGCATCTGACTTCAGCTAAGGTCATGATCTCACAGTTTGTGAGTTTGAGCCCTGCATTGGGCTCTGTGCTGACAGTTCAGAGTCTGGAGCCTGCTTCAGATTCTGTGTCTCCCTCTCTCTGTGCCTCTCTTGCCCACACTCTATGTGTCTCTCTCTCAAAAATAAACAAACATTAAAAAAAATAATAAAAAAAACAGGAGACAAAGTATAAGAGACTTTTAAATACAGAGAACAAATTGAGGGTTGCTGGAGGGGAGGGGAGGCGGGGGTGGGTTAAATGGATGTTGGGCATTAAGGAGGGCACTTGTTGGGATGAGCACCAGGTGTTATATGTAAGTGATGAATCACTGGGTTCTGCTCCTGAAACCAATACTACCCTGTATGTTAACTAACTTGAATTTAAAGAAGGAAAGAAAAGAAAGAAAGAGAAACAAAAAGAAAAAGGAGCATAAGGAACATAAGACAGGGAAGGTGGTGGTGGGGGGGATGGGGAAGGCAATGTGACAAGAGAAAGGGAAGAGTGGAGAGTTGTAAAGGTGTGTGTGTGTGTGTGTGTGTGTGTGTGTGTGTGTTAAGAGTAATATGTGGGAGGGGCTTCAGAGGATGAGACTGATTATGAGGAGTGGAAGGAGCCAGTGTGTAGTTGAGTTCAGGTGAAGGATGGCAGTGAGCAGGGAGGAGGGTGAAGGTACAGTAAGGGAAGTGGGAAGTATGTTTGATTGCAGATGTTTGTTTGTTAAAGGATGTTGCTTTCCATAACCAACTGTAGGTAGTTGAATGTATTAGGGATTAAATAAAATAATTCAGAAGTGAAAAAGAAAAGAAGGAGGGAGTGCCTAGGTGACTCATTTGGGTAACGTCCAACTCTTGCTTTTGTCTCAGGTCATGATCTCATGGTTCATGAGTTCAAGCCCCACATCAGGCTCTGGGCTGACAGCATGGAGCCTGCTTGGGATTCTTTCTCCTTCTCTCTACCCTCCCCCATACTCAAGCTAGTGCTCTCCCTCTCAAAATAAATAAATACACTTTATTTTAAATAAATTTTAAAATAAAAAAAATTTTAAAATAAAAGAAGGAAGATAAAATAAAAGAAGAAAGACAACTTTGGGAAAAGTCTCCCCACCTAAATGTTTTAAAATAACTAACTTTTATTCTGTGGTGGTGAGGAGAGGGACAGAAAGACATCTTCCAATGGTGTTTGGGGGACTGAGAATTTAAATACTACCATTACTAAAAAGTAGCTTATATTTACTTCATGCTTCTTAGAGATACTTTGCTAAGAATTTAATATACATTTTCTCATTTAATTTTCACATGAGCTCTTTGAAGTGATATTTATGCACATCTTACACATGGAGAGACTGAGGCATGAAGAGAATTAAGTGACTTTCTAAGGTCATAGAGTTAATAAATGGCTGAGCAGAATTCAGGTCCAGGGAAATGATTCTAGAGCTTGGGACTCACACTCCAGAATTATATTTGATGTATTTGTCTCACAGAAAAAACAATGC
Source organism: Felis catus (assembly GCF_018350175.1). NCBI lineage: Eukaryota > Metazoa > Chordata > Mammalia > Carnivora > Felidae > Felis > Felis catus. The sequence goes on from NC_058369.1 coordinate 80,828,492, forward strand.
AAAAAAAACCCCAAAAACAAAACACCCCCCACCCCAAACCACAAAAAACAACTCAGTTCAGCAGTACATAATGCTTATATTTGCCTTGCTATTGAGCTTATAATACTACACCATTTTCCATTATGCATGAGGGAATTACCTAGCTCCTGGTGAGTGCATCACTCAGTCATTTAGCATCTATTTCTTTTTTTGGTCTTGCCCATTTCATTGTTTATGAGCTGCCATAGGAATATAAATGATTGCAAACAGGGTGGGCAGGGACCTAAATTCATTAGTTTGTGATTTCTAAACCCCAGTTTAGTTGCTCCATGGGTAAAGCAAAGAATAGATAAAAATATTTCTCAGATAGCTATTGCCAACTATAAATTTTGAAGATGATTTTTGGATTTCTTAAAATCTGAAGTGTACTCAAATCATACAGTTTGAGAAAAAATGGATTAATTCTCCATCAGGACCTGGGACAGTTGTAAAGTATCATCTTAATTCTGCCTTCTCTCAAAATCGTCATCCATTTACCTTAGCCAGGAACACAGGGGTCCCAAACAGACATGTTTTCTATTCTTGTGTTTCTTGCACAAACAACATTTTAAATTCCCCTGTTCATTAGCACTTTGCTGATCAAACATGTAATCCACATTTGTGTTTAAAGAAACTCATCTGCCCTAACAATTTACATATCTCTCTTGTGCACACTTCACCTCCAAAACACCAGCTATCCATAAGAGTTCAGACAAGCTTGTTAGTGATTTCTAAAGTGTAAAATTAGCTTGTATACAAATAAAGCACCTTAAAGCAGTGTTTTTTTATTAGTTACCTTGACTCTGCCATTTCTAATTCTTTGGGAAATAGTTTACAACACTTTTTTTCTATATATAAAGAAGGATTTGGGGGACCAGAGCAGAGTGTTAACTTTGCTTACTCACAGTACTCTTTACAGCAAATACATACATGTACCTACGCAGGCATGCACAGATAGAAATAAAGATATGTAGGGGCACCTGGGTGGCTCAGTCGGTTGAGTGTCTGGCTTTGGCTCAGGTCATGATCTCACGGTTAGTGGGTTCGAGCCCTGCCTCGGGCTCTGCGCTGACAGCTCAGAGCTGGAACCTGCTTCGGATTCTGAATCTCCCTCTCTCTCTGTCCCTCCCCCACTCACACTCTGTCTGTCTGTCTCTCTCTGTCTCTCAGGTAAATAAAACATTTTTTAAAAATTGAGAAAAAAAGATATGTAGGCACATTTAGTATAAGCTTTATTTTTTTCTAAACATTTTATCACTCTAATCCTGCTTTGGGAACCAGTTTTATTTGGCAGAGATTCTGCTACTTTATTCATTGATTTAATCATTCACTCATCAAATATGTCAGGAACTTTCTACCCTAATGGAGGTTATAGCCAAGATGGGGGAGTCAGAAAATAATAAGTAAATTAAAAGCATAGAATGTTAGATGGGAAAAATAAAGCTAAGGAGAGAAAAAGGCAGGGAAGAATGATAGGACATGTCGGAAGGTGGGGCGTGAGGAAGAAGGCTTCACCCTGAGAAGATGACTTTTGAGTAAAGACTTGAAGGAGATGAGGGAGTGAGCTCTGTAGCTTATCTGGAGGAAGAACTTTCCAGGCACAAAGTAAGTGCATAGGAGCCTACCTCAGTATTTGAGTCACATAGGTGTGAAGAGTGTGTCTATGTGGGACAGCAGAGGGAGGTAAGGAAAATGGAGGAAAGACAGAGACAATAATATAGGGTTTCAAGGGCCTTTGTAAGGGCTTGAGTGAAAAGGGAACCTTTTGCAGGGTTTTGAGCAAAGGAGCAACTCCACTAAATTTATTCCTTTAAAAAGGATCATTCTGGGGGGCACCTGGGTGGCTTAGTCGGTTAAGGCTCCAACTCTTGATTTCAGCTCAGGTCATGATCTCATGGTTGTGGGATGGAGCCCCACATTGGGGGGTCTATGCTGACCGCGCAGAGCCTGCTTGGGATTCTTTCTTCCTCTCCTTCTGCCCCTCCCCCACTCTCGTGCTTTCTCTCTCTCAAAATAAATAAACGTTTAAAGAAAAGGAATCATTCTGGGTTGCTGAATTGAGAATGAACTGTAGGAGAGGAGGAACGGAACCAAAGAGGAGATAGGAGGCCATTGTAACAATATGGTTGGCAAATGATGATGAATTGGACCAGGGTGGTATCAGATTTTAATGTTTTGAAGATAATGTGGGGTGGGGGGCAGGGAGAAGTCAGGATGACTTTAAGAGTTCTGTTTTGAACGACTTGGGGAATGGAGTTGTCATTTATTGAGATGGGGAAGACTGCAGGAAGAGGAGGTTTGGGCAGAGTAAAGGAGCTCAGTTTAATGTTGAAATTTCAGGGGAACTGTTGGACACGTGTAGAGATTTCTAGTAGATAGTTGGATGTAAAAGTGTGGAATTTGGAGAAGAGGTCTGGGCTGGGAATATAAATATGGATATCTGTATGTAAACGGTATCATAAGGAGGGAGTATGGTTAGAAGTTCATGGAGTTTCTTTTTGGAGTTTATGTTTATTTTTGAGAGAGAGACACAGAGTATGAGTGGGGGAAGTGCAGAGAGAGAGGGAGACACAGAATCTGAAGTAGGCTCCAGGCTCTAAGCTGTTAGCACAGAGCCCGATGTGGGGCTCGAACCCACAAACTGCAAGATAATGACCTGTGCTGAAGTCAGACGCTCAACTGACTGAGCCACCCAAGGCACCCTTCAGTAATACTATTTCTGAGAGCTCTTGTATAATGAGTCATTTGTGTATGGCTACCACAGATACTGTTTCTGACACTGGTCTTTACTTTGTCCAAACATAAGATCAAATCAAAAGTACACACACATGCTCATGCACACAGACACACATTCTGATAATAATCCCTTTTTATCAGTTCAACTTTTTTGTGCCCTCTCTCTCTCTCTCTCTCTCTCTCATACACACACACACACACACACACACACACACACACACACACACACACATAGTCACTATAATCAGAAACATGTTTGAGACCTTCACAATAGTGAAGATTTTCCTACTCTTTGCTGCTGGGAGGAGATGGTTGGGTGGCTGAGAAAACAGTGAATGTCGAAAACTACCTGTCAGGCTGTTTCATTGACGTTGGACAGAAGCATTCTGCTGTACATGTGCATTTTCTTTAAATTTGCAAGAAAGTAGTCACAAATCAGACTTTAACTCTTATTTCAGGAATCTTGGCCCATGAATCTTACTATCTTTCCTTGAATTAATGGAAGCTAAATTTTTAAAGTTTCAGGAGCAGTGACTGGCACGGGGTCCTGTTCATGACAGAGGAGGACAAGTGCACTCCCTAAATTGCCAGTGAAAAGTGACTGACTTTTTGGAGAGGGGAATAATCATTGGTGCTTAATCCATGTAGGCACTGCTTGGTGCTTCAGACACATTGTCTTCATTTAGTTAATCCTTATACAAACATGGTGAGGTAGATACTATGTTGTCCATTGCGTAGATGAAGACCTGAGGCACAAATAGCTTAAATTCCTTGCCCTGGGTCATGCCAGCAGGGCTGGTAAATTTAGGAATTAGTGCTCAGGGGCCTCAGAACTCGTTTATCCCATGACACACATTGCAATTCGTAGGGCATACAGGTCAGGAGAGCCAGATTAGGAGAGGTGGGGTCTGCCTAGGGGAGTCTGGAATGGTCCAAGTCTTTGCTGGCAGTTTACCAGTATGTGCTGTTCTAGTGTTTTCCTGTGCTCAGGGGACAGCTGGCTATATGTTATTATCCTCCAGACGATTACTAATGCTTTTTCAAATCAACTTTAATGTATATATTTGCCTTTATGAGGATTTTCTGCAGCTTTAATGTATTTCCTCTCTGTCACGCAAATATGTGAGCATTACTTGGCCAACAATCCAGGAGCAACTGTGACATCTTAAAAGCTGCATCTGGAAATATTTAAACACTTATAAACTCCTACAAATGCATTTGGGGGTTGGAGGGGCTGTAGGGGATGCAGAGGGCCTGAGATAAAGGTGAGATGAGCAGGCATCACAGGAAGGCCCTGCTGGTGAGCACGTGGGGTGTGTGTGTGTGTGTGTGTGTGTACACATGCAACCAGGGTAAGTAATTTAACTTTTCTGGGCCTTGATTCACAAACAGACAAAAGAGATCAGGCAATTTCCAGTTTCTCTATATTACAAGATTAATCCAAGGTTTAGATTAGACGTGGTAGTGTTTCATGACATGTTACACACATGTAAAGAACTACTGTTATGGTGGAATCAACCCTCCTAGGATTAGGTACCTTTTTATTATAGTTAAAAACCAGCAGACTCATTGTTCTGGTTTCAATCCCTGAGATAATTATAGTAACTCCTCTTATTTTTGTTCGGCAAACTAAATATAAAAAGAATACTTTGTTTTTCTTCATATATTAATTTTCTTCTGGAGTGCTGAGAAAAGTTTGAAAAAATATTTTTTCACTTGAGACAGATTTCAGCATAGCACTTTTTTTTTTTTTTACACAGGGGAACTGAATTCCAGAGATATTTCCAATGAGAATGGCTCGATGAAGCCAAGGCAAACAACCCAGTGCCCCTCCAATTATACCTCTGCAACATGAGTCATTTATCCTTTTCTGCACACTGCCAGTTTTCTTTCCTGCTTTATGGCAAATTTCTTAGTATCCTGTTACCTGTGTTTATACTTCCTGTTCCAATTTGAAGTATTAATCTTCTCTCTAAGAGAATCCCAAGACACCAGAAACATCCCGTTCATCCCCCTCCTCCCTGTTTTTCTTTTCATGTTCCTCTTTGACTGTCATTTCTAAGAACAAGTTGTAAAGTTGCCAGGACAGTTCTCTGTTAACACTCCAGTGATTTTATTCTTCTTTACTCTGGCCCAGGACAAGAGCACATGGCATCTACAGCTTTATCCTTAGTGTCTACCTCGTTTGCAAGTTTAGGTTGAAGTTTAATACTTCTAAGCCTTCTTAAATCATTGCTAATAATCCCTTTTGGGAGAAGATGTAAACATGGTTTTAGTCTAACACACTGTTATATCTTTCTCTCGTTAACCAAGCTTCCATCCAAAGATTATGGAATATCAGTATGATTCCTAATTAAAAAGTCTTCAAAACTAGCCCAAAGCAGAGATTTTCTCATAAGATTATTTTTTGTTATACCCAGAAATCGTTCTGTAAGGGGATACTTTTTACGTTGTGCTGATTAAAACTCACATTTGTTTGTCATGTTTCTTAAATTCTGTTTGGCTATACTGGCCTTTTCTTTTCTTTGTAGTAGATTGATTCAGCAACATTGTTACTTGTTTTCCCTATTGAACACTTAGTTCTGATATTAAAATCAGTTTTACTGTGGTCTTAGGTCTTTCAGGGAATCTGTTCATTTCAGGTAGTTGCTCTTCCAGATAAATGGGTGACTCTGGTGACTAACAGCATAAACTGCAGTGACATTGCAACCGAATTTTCTAATGTGCCCGAGGATCCATCAGATATGCCTAAGGGATGGTAGCATTTTATTGTATATATGGAATGTAGATAGAGCAATAGGTAGAGGGTGAAGTAACTTGGAAAAACCCTAATGCCATTCCAGATGTATTAAATGCCGGATAAAATGTGACAGAAAAAAAAATTCTAAAGTATATAGTTGAGCTCAAAAGCAAACTAGGGGAAATCTTCAGCAACAAGAAAAAGACCCAAAGACATAGTGGTTAGAAAGAATAGAAGCTACAGTGACCCACAGAGCTATCTGGCCCTAATCTATGCCCTAGTAACTGAGATTTTTAAGTCTGAATCAAGGAATCAGATCTCTAAACACAAAAGAGAGACAGATCTGAGCTCGCAGCATAAAGTCCAAAGCTAGGATGGAGTTTTCTTGTTCCTACATGAGTGTCTGAAAATCTCTGCCCATCAGAGTTGACATGTGACGTGGAAGTAACCTTCTTGTCCTGGTTCTTGGGTGAAAAAAAGATTACTTGAGAGAAATAGTAGCTAAAGCCTGCTGTACACATAGGCAGAGGCATGAATTTGTACTGAGCATAGTCAGAAACCTAAGCAAGAATGTAGCAACAACACTATCCTATCTGATAGGGGTTTGAGAAGGAGACAACGCAGCAAATAAGGCAGGTGCAATATTCAAGGGGATAATGACAGAGAATTTCCTAGAATTGGAGAAAGTTTTGGGTCCTTAGGTTAAAAATGCACACTGAATGTAACTGAGTCGTATTAATTTGGATGGTGTAGAATCACAAGGAATTACCCAGGTGTATCCATTCTACTGTTGATGGTGAAAATAACCATAAGTCCTAGCAGACATTTTATTATTTTTACTCACTTTTAATTTCTAGAGAAAGGAATTCGATAACTGTTTGTGGTAATATTTGAAAACACCTCATAAGAACACTGTAGGGTCATAAGAGATTTGGGACTGGAAAACATTTTGTTTGCTTTTGGATCTACTTAATGTTATACAGATTATTAAACTGATGTCTTGAAAAATTTTTTGGATTACCTAATGTCTCATGGCTATGGAAAGATAGGACTGAAACCTGATTAATATTGAATTAATTGAAAAATATAAGTACTAGATACCTTTAAGGGCTGAACACCAGGCCACAGCTGCTGGCTGGTATCCTTTTCTGTGTTTGATGAGCAGACTGGTCTGCTGTTAGCAGAAATCTCTTTTATAAAGGATAGCCCTTGGCTTTTTCTTCAGCTAAAAAAGCTTTAAAAAAAATTATTCTCAGTCTTGCTAATTGTTTTCTGAGGCTCTTGAAATTACTATCCTTAAAAAAATCAGCATAACATGTACGTGGAAAAATTTACTTCTGTCTGTGTGCTTTTGAAATACTGAAGATTTAGCTTATATCCAGATTTATAACTCATTATTTCTGTTTTATTTTACCAGAACACCACAAAAATTGATTCTTGCTTACCTAGATTTAAGCACTTTGATAATCTAATTATAAAGTGTGTTTGTGATATGTTAATTTTATATCTGATTACTCATTTTTATATTCCATGTCAGACCTTGTTCTCAAGAGTATTTGGGAATTCTAGTATTTCATGGGTATTTTGTTCTGTACCAGTTGAGACCTTAATTCAGATCATCTACAGTTGGGAAATGATGGTCACTGGGCTGCCAGAAAGGATATATAAACAATATTCTTTTTTCTCAATAAAGAAAAATAGAAGTAAATCACACACACACAAACACACACTCACATCATTCCCTTCCAAAGTGTTTGTTTAATTAGGTGCCTATCACCATTGCATATTTGGCAAACTTAACAACTGAAAGAGGTGAAAGTAAGATTTGAATTAAATAAGGCCTGCAGGTTTTCAATATTTATTTTTACCAAAGCAAATCCACTATAGCTGCTAGTTAAGATTACATTCCCATTTGGTATTTAGATGGTACATTTAATATTCTTTATATAAAATTTTGTGTTTTGTGTGTGTATTTCCCTCAATCAGTGTCTTAAAAATAGGAGTACTGCCAAAACATGATTTGTCAAGAGCACATTCAAAGTGCGTTTAGTGAAGTGATGGAGAAAACTGAACATTGTTAGTGATTGAGTCATATTGTCTTAGTTGTCCTGAGTCCTCCTGATGCTGTGTGGCAAAGAGTGCAGTAAGCTATGTGTGGATTCAGAACCAAACCAACACTGATAACCCTCCAAGTCATTATTGTAAGCTTTAGGTAAGGCAATATTTTCGGTTTTTCAATGAATTGTATGTAGTAACTATGAGTTTAGGGTACTTGGAAGAGTTTGTCTTCCAGGGTGCCTGTGTGGCTTAGTCGGTTAAGTGTCTGACTTCACTTCAGGTCATGATCCCATGGTTTGTGAGTTCAAGCCCTGGATGGGGCTCTGTGCTGACAGCATGGAGCCTGCTTGGGATTCTTTCTCTCTCTCTTTCTCTCTGCCCCTCCACCACTTTCTCTCTCAAAATAAACAAACAACAGCAAAAAGAGTTTGTTTTCCTTTGGAAGGCTTTTACTTGCCTGATTTCCCTGCTCTGGGTGCTGATCTTAGAGAACATCTCCCTTTGAAGTCAGCAGGAATCTTGGGACTTGGATCAACACACAAGGATCAGAAAGAGAAAGGGAGGAAACAGGCCTTGGTGATTGGCCCTCACCGAAGGCCCACTGGGAGCTGGATATAGTGATGGCTGTGACATCATGTAAGAGTGTGATTTCCTTTTACAAGGGGTTGGGGGGTGTTGGACACCTTTTAATGAGGCCAGAGCCCATTTCCATGTTGAAATACCATTCTTCAGTAAGATGGAATTTGAAGATGGATTTTCTTTCAAAGCAAAAAGATTTTTTATCAGAATATTTCTTTCATCCTATGAAAATATCCAAGACACTGGTATTGCTCTGCATTCTTACTGTTTAAACAATATAATGATTTAAAATTTTTTTCCTGAACTTTTGAATGTAAATAGCTGCTGTGTATGCCTTATTAGTGTACATCTCCCTAATGCTTTATATGGAGAGACACTGGGTTTTCGTGTCTCTGTTTGCTTCATATGGTTTTATATATTTTGGGTCATTTCTGGTGACATATTTTAAGACTTCAGAGACTTTCTTATAGTTCCATTTTGCATCAGGAAAGAAAAAGAAAGAGACAGAGTGGGTTTAAAAAAAGGCTTATAGAAGTATTCATTTTAGTTGGAAATTGGAAAAGGTTGAGAGCAAGTTGTCAACTCATGATTGCTTAAATACCAAAGGGTGAAATTTTATTTTTTTATTTTTATTTTTTTTTAAATTTATTTATTGTTTAATTTACATCCAAGTTAGTCAGCAGATGTGCAACAATGATTTCAGGAGTAGATTTCTTAATGCCCCTTACCCATTTAGACTCTCCCCCCTCCCACAATCCCTCCAGCAACCCTCTGTTTGTTCTTTATATTTAAGAGTCTTCTAGTTTTGTCCCCCTCCCTGTTTTTATATTATTTTTGCTTGCCTTCCCTATGTTCATCTGTTTTGTATCTTAAAGTCCTCATAGGAGTGAAGCCATGTGAAATTTGTCTTTCTCTGACTAAATTTGCTTAGCATAATATTCTCCAGTTCCATCCATGTGGTTGCAGATGGCAAGATTTCATTCTTTTTGATTGCCGAGTAATACTCCATTGTACATATGTGTATACACACACACACACACACCACATCTTCTTTATCCATTCATCCGTCGATGGACATTTGGGCTCTTTCCATACTGTGGCTATTGTTGATAGTGCTGTTATAAATATTGGGGTTCATGTGTCCCTTCGAAACAGCATACCTGTATCCCTTGGATAAATACCAAAGGGTGAAAGTTCAAATAAATTTATTTTAAAATGACCATTGTGCAGTATGTTAGCAAAGTCAAGAATCACAGGGAGTTGTGCATAACTAAAATACTTTAGAAAAATAAGTTTCTTATATTTCCTAACTTTGCAAGTAGACTATAGGATGCTATGAAAAATCAGACTTAAGGTTCTCACTGATTCTTCTGTTCAACCCTTTGCTGCTTTAAACTTCATCAAATAATTATCAAACAAAATCAAAACAAAATGGAACAACAACACAACCACTGATTTTAAACAAACCCTAGAAAGCAATAAATAGCAATAGCACCAAATCTAAATTCTTTTCTTTAGGATTTACTTAACAATTGTTGATAACAAAGAGATGTTTGACTACCCAAATAGGAAGTGGTGTCCAAACATGTGAGTATAAGTCCATTAGACTTAAAAAAATTTTTTTTTCTTACTGTCTTTTAAAATTTATTTTTGAGAGAGAAAGAGGGCAGGGGGAGAGAGGAAGCATGAGTCGGAGAGGAGCAGAGGGAGACACAGAATCTGAAGCAGACTCCAGGCTCTGAGCTGTCAGCAGACAGCCCAACACAGGGCTCAAACTCATGAACTATGGGATCATGACCTGAGCCAAAGTTGGGCACTTAACCAACCGAGCCACCCAGGCACTCCAGAGTCCATTAGACTTTTAAATTTAGGGGCTCCAAAGTCAAAGAAGGCCTAGAACACAGATGCTCATGAGAGCTAAGTCGTGTGAACACAGACAAGGGACATAATGAAAGTGGTTTCATGATGAGTGTTGGAAGATTTGATAAGAAAAGTTCAGGTGCATCTATGACTCTTGATTTCTGCTCAGGTTATGATCCCAGGGTGGTGAGATGGAGCCTTACATTGGGCTCTCTGCTGAGTGTGGAGCCGGCTTATTCTCTCTCTCTGTCTCTCTCTGCCCCTCTCTCTTGCTTGCATGTGCTCTCTCTCTCTAACATAAAAGAAAATAAATAAGGAAAAATTCAGGCTAATTGCTGAGGTGAAAAGGATATCTCTTTAGAGCAGACTGTTATAGCAAAAATTGAGATGAAACATAACACCCATCCTGCCAAGTGTGATTTATTAGGACTATGATTTGGTGATATGTAAAGTATACAAAGTAGTAATTATATAATAAACAATGCTAAGATTTAAATTAAAGAACATAGTATTTTATTTCCCCTCAAAAATGCATGTTTACCTTCTAGAATATGATTCTTCCCTTGCGATTTCATTTAGATATAATCCAAAGACAGTTTATTGACATAGGTGTTATTTGCTTACAGTTAAAGGCACTTGACAGTTAACAGCTGGTAAGATGATTGGGGCACCTGGGTGGCTCAGTCTGTTAAGCATCCAACTTTGGCTGAGGTCATGATCTCACAGTTTGTGAAAGCCCCACATGGAGCTCTCAGCTAAGAGCCTGCTTCAGACCCTCTGTCCCCCTCTCTCTCTGCCCCTCCTCTGCTCGTGCTCTCCTTCTCTCTCTCTCTCAGAAATAAATAAACATTAAAAAAAGTTAAAAAACAGCTGTTAAATTGATAAATGAGTTGGTGCAAGTGGTGTAAGATTTCTAAGAGATCTGATTGCTGGGAGACTTGGGAAAGGACTGGGGTTAAACTGGGGTTTAACCTGTTGGTTAAAAAAAGTCCATACTACCCAAAGCAATCTACACATTCAATGCAATCCCTGTGAAAATTCCAATATTATTTCTCACAGAACTAGAACAAATAATCCTAAAATTTGTATGGAGCCACAGAAGACTCTGAATAGCTAAAACAATCTGGAGAAAGAATAACAAAGTTGGAGAAATTATGCTTCCTGATTTCAAACTGTACAACAAAGATATGTAATCAAAACGGTATGGCACTGGCACTAAAATAGACACATAGGCACTAAAATAGACAATAGGTCATTGGAGCAGAATGGAGAGCCCCCAAAAAATCCTAACTTATACAGTTAGTTAATATCTGACAAAAGAGGCAAGAATATACCATGGGTAAAAGACAGTCTCTTCAACAAATGGTTCTGGGGAAACTGGACAGCTACATACAAAAGGGTGAAACTGGACCACTTTCTTACACCATGTTTAAAAAAACTTCTAAATGGATTGAAGACTTAAATGTGAGACCTGAAACCATAAAAATCCTAGAAGAAAACATATGTGTTGGCCTTAGCAGTATTTTTCTGGATCTGTCACTTTGGACAAGGGAAGCAAAAGCAAAAATAAGCTACTGGGGCTACCTCAAACTGAAAAGCTTTTGCACAGCAAAAGAAACCATCAACAAAACGAAAAGGCAACCTACTGAATGGGAGAAGATATTTGCAAATGACATATTCAATAAAGGGTTAATGTCCAAAATATGTAAAGAACTCCTAGACCTCAACACCAAAAAAACAAACAAAAAATCTGATCAAAAATGAAGAGAAGATCTGAATAGACTTCCAAAGAAGACATAGCCAACAGACACATGAAACATGCTCAACATCACTCATCACAAGGAAAACGTGGATCAGAATCACAATGAGATATCATCTCACACCTATTGGAATGGGTAGTATCAAAAAAACAAGAAATAACAAGTGTTGGCAAGGATGTGAAGGAAGGGAACCTTCATTCACTGTTAGTGGGATAGTTGGTGCGGCCACTCTGAAAAACAGTATGGAGGATTCTCAAAAAATTAAAAATAGAAATACCAGATGATTCAGTAATTCCATTATGTGTATTTACCCAAAGAAAACAGAAATGCTAATTCAAATATATGCACCTGTATGTTTATTGCAACAATGTTTGCACTAGCCAATGTATTGAAGCAACCTAAGCATTCATTGGTAGATGAATGGATAAAAAAGATGTGGTACATAAATTCTATGGAACATTACTCAGCCATAAAAAAAAATGAAATCTCATCATATGTGACAGCATGGATGGACCTGCTAAGTGAAATAAGTCAGATAGAGAAAGACAAATACCATATGATTTCACTTACATTTGGAATCTAAAAATCAAATGAATAGGGGGTGCTTGGGTGATTCAGTTGGTTAAGCGTCTGCCTCTTGATTTTGGATCGGGTAATGATCCCAGGATCGTGGAATCCAGCCCCGCTTTGGGCTCCGTGCTGAGCATGGAGCCTGCTTAAGATTGTCTCTCTCTCTCCTCTTCCCCTCTCCCTTGGCTTGTACTCATTCTCTCTCTAAAACAAAACAAAACAAAACAAAACAAAACAAAACAAAAACAAAAAACAAATGAACAAACAATAAAAGGCAGAAATAGACTCATGAATACAGAGAATAAGCTGGTGGTTGCCAGAGGAGAGGGAGATGGGGGCATAGGTGAAATAGGTGAAGAAGATTAAGAGGTACAAGTTTACACTTATAAATAAGCCACATGGATGAAAAGTACAGCATAGGAAATGTAGTCAATGATAATGTAATTTTGTATGGTGACAGTAACTACATTTAATCATGTAAATACATGTATTTACATTTCATAATGTATATAAATGTTGAATCACTATGTTGTATACCTGAAACTAATTTCATATTGTATGATGACTATATGTCAATTAAAAAATAATTGATATGTTTTCACGAATATGGAAAAACTCTCAGGAGTCACTTTAAGAAAACATATCTGGATTTAGCATTTTATGTGCCTTCTTTTGGATAACTAAATTATACTGCTAGATTTTTCCATATCTCAGTTTATCATGAATTAATGTATCAGTAGTTTTACTTTTCCATACATTTCTTGAAATTTTATTTTATGATCTTTTTTTTCAAAGTAAATTCTATGCCACACATGTTGCTTGAACTTGAAACCCTGAGGTCAAGAGTCGCATGCTCTACTGACTGAGCCAGCCAGGCATCTCAAAATTTTATTTTAGAATATGGTTTATTTTATTGAATCTTAGTTCAATTGAATTTTATACTATTATTTTACATTTGGCTATGTCTTGAGAACATGATTTCCTTTAACACATATGTGCTAGGGGCACCTGGGTAGCTCAGTTGGTTAAGCATCCAACTCTTGATCTCAGCTCAGGTCTTGATCTCAGGTTTGTGCGTTCAAGCCCATGTAGGGCTCTGTGCTGGGCGTGAAGCCTACTTAAAAAAAAAAAAGAAAAATATATGTGCTAAAATCTTACCATAAATTGAATTATTTAGCACTTTGATACAGCAGTATAAATGCAGCCCACTGAAGTGCAATAACCATCCATCTTGTAGCTAAATGTAGCGTATGTGAGAGGTGCAAAGTAGGAAGGAAAATGTTATTTTCAAGTTTATATTCTTAAAACATCATACTAATTTTTCCACTAATAATGAAAGGAAGTGTTATAATCTAGAATATCCTTGTCTGTTTTCCATCACATGTGAACAACCTAGTCCCACATTAGGCCTTTAAATTGTGATCTTGGGGTGGGGCGCCTGGGTGGCTCAGTCGGTTGAGCATCCAACTTCGGCTCAGGTCATAATCTTGCAGTTTGTAAGTTCGAGCCCCACGTCGTGCTCTGTGCTGACAGCTCAGAGCCTGGAGCCTGCTTCAGGTTCTTTGTCCCCTCTCTCTCTGCTCCACCCATGCTTGTTCTCTGTCTATGTCTTTCAAAAATGAATAAACATAAAAAAGTAATTGGGAAAATTACTTTTCACCCAGTGGAAATTTCAGATTGTAAATAATATTGTCCATTTTGGATTTTTCACACGTAGGCATTTTGAGAATTAAAACTTATTAAACTAACTAAAAAAGTGAATATACACTCTAGTTTATGCAAACTTGAGATGAGCCCAAATTATTAAAAAAAATCATTTGAGGTAGGATGGTGGACACACACCTGTAGATGCACTGATTATGTAAACAAGGAAGTGTGTGTGTATGTGTGTGTGTATTCACCAAGTATTTCTTTACCTGGAAGACTCTTCAGGGCACCTAGAATGTAACTCCATTCACAAAAATGTAGTTCTAGTATCCAAACACAATACATGTAAGTATTAAGTGTTTAATAATGTTTCACATGGTTTATTGGATATTCTTAATGCATTAATAATCATGGTCATGGCATCAACAGTGCAAAGCAATTAATATGCATATAGATACACTTTATGCATTTGTGTATCTGTTCTAAATTTGCTTTACTTAATGAAAAGTAGTGTTATTCATCTGATAAAAATGAAGCATTCTTTGCTGGAGTTAGTTTTGCTATAACTAGATAGAAATGATTTGGTTTGAAAAGGACAAGGCAATGTCATGCTAAAAATCTACATCAGTATGGAAAAAGAAATTTCAGAGGAACAAGTGCCATAGCAATTATAACCCTCCTAAGTAACATTGACATTGTAAGAAGTCACAATTAATAATATATGATATATAATAATTTTTCATGTTAATATATGAACTAGAGTCAAATTGCAGCTTCACTGGGAAGTTTAATTCTTACATATGTTATGAATGGAATATTTCTGTTATAATGTATAGTATTTTACTTATGTCACTGTATTTGTGTTTTCTGTGGCAACTATAACAAAGTACCACAAACTAGGTAGCTTAAAACAACAGAAATGTATTGTCTCACAGTTCTCGAGGCCAGAAGTCTGAAATCCCTAGGACACGGTTGATTCTTTTGAAGAGCTATGAGGGAAGGATCTGTTCCAGGGCTCTCTCCTTGGCTTGTGGATGGCTGACTCTATGTTGTTGCTTCACATTATCTTCCCTGTGTGCATGTCTGTGTGTGTGTGTGTGTGTGTGTGCGCGCGCAAATTTCCCCTTTTTATAAGGACACCAGTCATATTGGTTTAGAGCCCACAGTAATGACCTCACTTTAACTTGATTACCTCTGTGAAGACCCTGTCTCCTAGTAAGGTCACATTCTGAGGTACCTGGGGGTTAGGATTTCAAAATATCAATTTTAGGGGTGGTATACAGTTCAACCCGTAACAACTGCCATTGTTTTGTATTCAGTGCACAGAGGTGCTTCCCTAATAGAGTTAAAGGAATTGAATATGTTGTAAGATACAATGAGGCACAGTTAATTTCCTGGAGATTTCTAGTGATAGAGTATATGTAAGAATAAAACATTGTGGCTATTATTGAGTTTTTAAATGCCAGGTGCCTGAGAGGACTTGGAATAAATTAATTCATTTGGAAGGATATTCTATTTCCACAGCTAGTGTTTAGAAGATTTACTAGACTGACAGGCAAGCTGGAATACTTTGTATTATCTAAAATGCCTTTAGCATACCACTTACATTTGTCTAGGGGAGTTCATGAAAGCCAGATTTTCAGTAAGCTTCTACAAATAATTCATCATGAATGAAAGGCAATCACATCCCCAAAGCACTTACTTTTGCTTATCATGAGTGTTTTTGTTGTTGTTATATTATCTTTTTTGCATCTGAGATAAATGTGTCGGGAATTTCATCAAAAGCTTAATACACTACAATCATGTTTTCCTCTAATGTACAGATCACTATGGAACCAGAAATCTCAGATATTATATATCAACTTTATTGTTATTCAGTTGTAAGGGACATGGTAAAGTATAATAATTTCAAGAAACTGTAGAAGCACTAGCATTAAATATTAAACATTTAAATGAGGAAGCACTGATTAATTCATAATATTCTGAGCAGCTCATGAATGTTTAATACCCATATCTTGCCTTGATTGGATATTATTTGACTGGAACCATGGTCGCCGTTAAGACTACTTAGTTACCATTTTTATTTGCAGGCCAAGTTTATGAAATGATTCATTCTATTTTAGGTAAATATTATTTTGAACTTCTCACCATTTTTTGTTCAGTTTTATAAGTTAGAACAGAATGAAAAATTAAAGGTTAATGTCTGGTAAACATTTTACATTATAATTATTTTTAAAAGTAATAGCTGAGGGGCTCCTGGGTGGTTCAGTCAGTTGAGCGTCCGACTTCGGCTCAGGTCTTGATCTCACAGCTCATGAGTTCGAGCCTGGCGCCAGGCTCTGTGCTGCCAGCTCAGTCAGGGCCTGGAGCCTGCTTCAGATTCTGTGTCTCCCTCTCTCTGTGCCCCTGCCCTGCTCTCTCTCTCTCAAAAATAAATAAACATTAAAAAAAGTAATAGTTGAGCTTAGGTTTGTGTAATCTTAATAAAGTGAAAGTAACTTAGTAATAACTTTAGCTTGATTTTAATTTTGTAGGTGTTTTTAAAATTCATCCGGTAGATACTGCTTACCATCTATTATGTGCTCAGCATTGGGTAGCAGTCAGCAGTGAATAAGACACAGTCACAGCTTCATGAAGCTTATGGTCTATGAAAAATTTGGAGTTTGAACAAATAATTACTCAAGTAATTACTGAATTACAATATGGTAAGTGCTAAGTAGGAGGAGTGTGAGATTTTGTGGAAATATTTAATGGAGCTTATTACAGCCTGGTCAGAGGGATTAGGGAAGCTTCACTGAAGGAGGACAATTAAGATATGACTTTCAGGCAGAGTAACCTCTGGTCAAGGGAAGAAAAGGAAGGGCAGGGGAGACTGCACATAAAGACCTTGAGGGCCTTGAGTCTTGGGGAGGGGAGTAAACTGAATTAAATTTGAAGTCCAAAGTAATAATACAGACGAGACTGACTTTCCTCTGCAGATTAGGATTAGCTGTTGGAAACTGTCTGAGAAGGCTACAGAATCATAGTGTAATCTCAGTTTGTAATAATGGGGGGTGAGTATCATGATCAAAACTGGTCCTAAGAAAAGGAATTTCTTTGGCAGGGTTGGAGATGGGGGAAGAACTTTCTCACCTCAGTCAATTTTGTCCTGCTGTACTTTCCCCTGGTCCCACCACACTGGGAGCTCTTAATATTTGACAGTGCAGTTCAGAGATTTTTGCAACTTGCAGCTTGTCTTCTTTTTCTGTGACTGTGTTTAACTCTTACCATAATTCTTGTAATTCTGTTTTGGGGGCAAAAACTAGAGGCACTGCCAGGTAGAGGTACGAGGGGATTGACAAGATTTTTTTAAAAATCTGGGGGCTGGGAGTTTTGACTTCTCAGGGGAAAAGCATGGAGGACTGTCCCTCCAGTGGCTTTAGTAAAGAGGTTATAGGGTCCTGTTATCCCAAACTGAAACAGGCACGGGGCTGTTTCCAACACCCAAAGCTCAGACAGTGTTGAGGTCTTCAGTGTTTATTTGTACACACTGGAGCCTGCAAACCTGAGGGGTGAGGCTCTGTATGGCCCATCTTGCCACACTGGAAGCCAAGTCAGACCATTATCCCAGAACCTGCAAATCTACACCTATGAGAGTTTTGCCAGGGATTCAACTTCAAGAGACAGAGGAATAGCTGTATCACATCTGGCTTCCTAGAGTCAGATCCTTGCAAGATGGGCACCAAAAGTGCCATTTTCCTTCTCAGCCCTGATTCGCACCACCACCAGTGAGAATTCAGAGGGCTCCTTGATGGTCACGATGTAACAAGTTCCTAGCTTAAATCACTCTCACTTGAACTGGACTAGGTCTTATTCTGCCACCCCTTGGCTGCTGACCAACTGCGTGTTTATCTCTGGGAGAGAACACGATGTCAGTGTTCTTTTCTCAGCACTTCTGTGCTCCATGAAGTGATAGATTTGGCCCAAGAATCCTAGTCACTGTCTACCCAACGTCCACCACACTCCTGTAATTCTCAGCAGAAAGATCAGAGTTATTACTAAGGATTATTAATTTACTAATAAGAATTTCTACCATTATCAGTACTAAAACTGCAGGATCACTGGTTTAACTTACCATGGTTCCATGATTTTGTCTCCAGTCTCCTAAAGTGAGAGTTTCTCAGGTTTCTGGAGGCAGTTGGGTCCATCCCAAGAATTCCAGTGCCTGCTGGATCACAACCTGCACAGCAGCCATCAAATCCCAGGGGTCTGGTTTTGGTTAGGGTGCAGCATTGAAGCCTTAAAATAGTCTAACCAGGTCCAACATGATTGTGCCATCCAGAAAGGATTCTAAATTTGAAGGAAACTGTTGTCTATTGAAATGGCAGTAAAAAAAAAAAAAAAAAAAAAGAGGCAAGTAAACTAGTAATCCTAATTTATCACTTCTGAGAGGAATTTTTAAAGACTTTAAAAATTTTTTAAATTTTTTTTAAGAAAGAGAGAGAGAGAGAGAGACAGAGCAAGAGCCAGCATGAGCAGGGAAGGGGCAGAAAGAGAGGAAGACACAGAATGCAAAGCAGGCTCCAGGCTCTAAGCTGTCAGCAGAGAGCGTGATGCAGGGCTCAAACAACGAGCTGTGAGATCATGACCTGAGTCGAAGTTGGGTGCTCGATCAACTGAGCCACCTAGGTGCCCCAAGACTTTTTCAATTTTTGTGAACTCACATAGCACCTAGTTCTCTGGCTGGTATAGTTAATCTTCTGGCATAATTTTGTGTGTGCTCCCAAAATTTACACATTTGAGTGTAACCTCAAGAAGATTTCATTAAATTTCCACTGGTATGCCACTCAGTATCATGGCTTCCCCTTCATTAAATCTCATGCACACATCTTTGCATGGTTATTCTAACAGGCTGGCAGTGAGGATGAAAATATGTTTTTGGATTAGGGACCCTTTCACAACTTTAATCAAAGTTGTGCTCTGTACCTCATCTAGTCTCCAACTTGGTACCTCCCCCTCTAACTTCCATCATGACCAAGGTTAACCCTGCCTTCTCTCTTGCAGGAGGCAAGCCTTTCTCTTCTGAAAGGGGAAAGTTAGTATTGAAGTAATACGGTTCTTTTTATCTCTTCTCCTATTATTGATTTTATTCAATTTAGGAGAAAGTCATTCTCATAAATAAATCATATTAGGTGTGTGGTTATTACTGGTCAGATCTGTACAGTGACACTAAAAAATGTAAATCTGGTTTTTGGAGTGTTTTCTTTTTCTTTTTTAAGTTTATTTATTTATTTTGGAGAGAGAGAAAGATCGAGGGGGAGGGGCAGAGAGACAGGGAGACAGAGAATCCCAAGCAGGCTCCATGCTGTCAATGTGGAGCCCGATGTGAGGCTCGACCTCATGAACCATGAGATTGTGACCTGAGCTGAAATCAAGATTCAGACGCTTAACCAACTGAGCCACCCAGGCAGCCTTTAATCTGGTTTTTGGAGTTTTGATTCTAAAAACAGTTGCAGTTGCCGTTTCTATTAATTAAGAAACAAAGCAGTGGCTCTCTAATTTTAGGACTTTAAGAATTACTTGGGAGGAGGTGCCTGGGTGGCTCAGTTAGTTGAGCGTCGGACTTTGGCTCAGGTCATGATCTCACAGTTCGTGGGTTTGAGCCCCTGCTTCGGGCTCTGTGCTGACAGCTCAGAGCCTGGAGCCTGCTTCAGGTTCTGTGTGTGTCTCTTTCTCTCTGCCTCTCCCCTGCTCATGCCCTGTCTCTTTCTGTCTCTCAAAAATAAATAAATGTTAAAAAAAAGTTAAAAAAAAAAAGAATTACTTGGAATGCTATTAAACATGCAGATTCCCCAGGTCTTCCTCTCTGCCACTCCTACTTTAGCCCTTAGAAGTTCTGTTTTCTTAGATCTTTGGTAAGAGTTAAACATCTACATTACCACCAAGTTCCCTAAATGATTCCTATACAGGTTTCTGTAGGCCACATTTTGAGAATCACTGGGTTGAGAAATGTATCCCTTCACAAGTATTATAGATAAAAATGTAGTTTTTGTTTTTTAGAATAGATCTATACTTAGAATGTGTATTGATTACTATAATTCAAATTGTATTTTAAGCCTTAGCTATGATATTTAAGCCAGATCCTATGCATATTTATATATTTAACATATATATATATATATATATATATATATATATATATATATATATTTTAAATTGTGAAGTGCACACATCAGCTTTACTTAACGAGCTACTCTTGCCTGCCAAGTTCTCTCTCTTTGTACCAGTGACCTAGTGTTCTGTGGATCTTTGACACAATCTGGTAGTGTTACCAGTAGACTCATAGCTTCATTTGTACCTTTTTAGCTTTAGAACGTTATGAGCTCTTTGTTTGTAGTTGATGTTGTCATAATTGCCACCATTATTTTATTTATTTTAGTTTTTAAATTTATTTAAATCCAAGTTAGTTAACATATAGTGTAATAATGGTTTCAGGAGTAGAATTTAGTGATTCGTCACTTACGTATAACATCCAGTGCTCATCCCAAGTCTCCTCCTTAATGCCCATCCCCCATTGAACCCATCACCCACCCACCTCGCTTCCAGACACCGTGTTTGTTTGCCTTATTTAAGAGTCTTTTATGGGTTGTCTCCTTCTCTCTTTTTAAGTTGTTATCCCATTGATTATCAGAGAAGTAATGGACACATGTCCTTTAGTTAAATGTTATAATTTTAAATGTATGCCTGGAACAAAATATTGACAGTAGTGCTTTCTAGATGATGGTATTTCAAGCTATTTTTTAGACATTAAACATTTTTTTCAAAATTTTGGAAGGAGTAGGCTTTCCATTTATAATCAGAAAAATTTAGTTTTGATAAGTGAAAAATAATTTTCCTCTGGTTAGGTATGGCTGGAGATAGAGACTAAAAAATCACTAATATGATAAAATAAAAACAAAACAGGCAATCCAGACAAGAGAAGAAATCAGTTAGCTCTAGATGGAGGTTTTACTTATGAATTTGATTAAAGGAAGAAAAAGCCAATCTCCTTTAAAAGGGAAGAAAGAGCTTGAATTCTTCCGTGCCCTTTGGACAATCTTGACAATGTGTATTTGTCTCAGTAAGTTCCAGTTTGTCTAAAAATGTTTGAGCCACCATTTAGAGGAAACACAGGAGGTCTGGGATTTATGGTCTGAGTAAATGTAGTAGAAGTTTCAGTATGTCTTTCTCTTTTTCAGCTATATGAAAACTCTCCCACGGTGACAGTTATGGAAGTCTGATCCTTTAGGAGGGGATAGTTTGACCTGATGGTAGGGGGCAGGAAGGGAAGGAGAGATGACCAAGGGAGTGATATTATCCAGAGACGAAGGTTTGGGCTTTGAATGTTTATTGAGTAAAACTAACCTCCATCATACTTAACCTTTGGAAAAAGAGGTTATTACTAATTTAGCAATGAAGTTTCTAGGCTAAGATTGAATCCAAAGTGTCCATCAAAGCTTACATAACGTAAAAAAAAAAAAACCAAAAAATAAAAAACAAAACAAAAACTTAACAAAGGAAGGAAATGTTACCCACAGTTGACATGCTGTGAGATTACTTTATTAACAGAGTCAGCTATGGAAATTTTTGGTTTTAGATTATCTCTTCTCTAAATGCTTTATCTATCACCCAGCCACTTACCACCAAATTAAGCGATTTCACTGCATCTGGAGACAAATTAAAACAATTTGCTTATCCTTAAGGTTTAAGATTTGGCTATATTATCAGGCATCAAATGAGAGATTATGCCTCAAGGTGCTCCCAGGCTAGCCCTAGAACTTTGTGGGGTGCTGTAAGGAACAAGGGATCAGAGGGTCCACATCAAGAGGTAAGTGTAGAGAGATGATAGCCATGGCTGGTAAGCAGTGATAATCATGGGATAGTAAGTTGGTACTGTAGCATAGTATTCTCTCCAAATCTGTGTTTTTAGTGATTGCTTTCGGTAAGTAACCTCATTCTCAGTAAGAATTCAAGACCTATTCAATGGTAGTTTTAAAGGATTAGTAATGAATCTAATGGTTTTGAACACAAAACATGTACAAGGCAGCATTCTGAAAAGTTCATGTAAATTATCTCATTTAATTCCTCTAGCTCCGTTTTGCTTTCTAGAGATTGCTTTTTGCTTTCTAGATAGGCCGTCCTTCAACCCTAATAAATTACCAAGGCCAATACTAGATCTTAAATCTTTTTTTTTTCTTTTCTGTGTTTCCTTCCATTTTTTTGATTGGGTATTTGTATAAAACATAAAAAATCAGCCTTTAACAAATTTTATTCATGTGTATCATGCATACAGAAAGATACGAATAACACAGATATACAGCTTATTGGATTCCACAAACTGAACACACTTGTGAACCTTCACCCAGATCAGCAAGCAGGGCCTTTATAAATATGGATCCTAATGTTACCTGGAGTTTGGCATCTTGCTTTTTCCACTTAAAATTTTATTGCTGAATATTTCCCACATTACCACATATTCCTCAAGAAGCAAGCTTTTTAATGGGCGCACGACAGATCTTCAAGAGGGTGTACAAAAGTTCATGTAACTATTCTTTGAATCTTAGACTTCAGGGTGTTTCAGTTTTTCATTATTATAGTATTGTAGATTGTAATATTGAACATAAATCTCTGGCTGCATTTTTGATTATTTTTTTAGAATACATTTTTAGAGGTATAATTACTAGATCAAAGAGCATGAATGTCTTAAAGCTCTTGATAACATATTGACAAATTACCCCATAGAGTGATTATACCAATCCACCAGAGTTTATAAGTCGCCATATTCCAGTATTGGGTTTTCTGTCTGTGTGTGTGTGTGTGTGTGTGTGTGTGTGTGTGTGTGTGTAACTTTGCCTTTTTGATAACTAGAAAGTGATATCTGACCATTGCTTGGGCTTTCTTGTATTATTGTTAGTGAGATTAATGGTTTCATATGTTTATTGGGCACTTTATTATTTCTTTTATATAGGAATTAAAATATAACTATAAAATTACACCTAGTTTTTAAAAAATTTCTTTGGGATATAAAAACTTATTAAACTAAAGGAAATTTTTTTGGCTCATTAAAAATAGGGAAAGTGAAGAAATAAGTTTGCCCTTTATGATCACTTTTGAAAGCATTCAAGCATCTGCTTTAGAGAAAAATATGTGTTTATTCCTGAAATTTAAGAGAGATTGTAAATAAAATTGGAATTAAAATTATACATATCAAAGGCTTTATAGTTATTCAGTGTATGGAAAAGTTATAATATTAAGGTTTTTTTTCAGGCCTTAAAAATGTATTTGATTTTTTGTTACCATATAATAACATATGGGGAGACATAAAATACAGAAATCTTTAATAATTTCAGGAACTGATGTTTTCTAAAGTAGCTTTTGCATGGAGGCAGTAGAATTTTAATAAAGCAAGATAGAATTCATTCACAAAAGTGAGGGTCAGTGGGGATGAGGTGGGTGGTCTGTTTCTTGTTGCCAAATGTACCTCCATTTGCCTCTAATTCTATCCTGAGCCTGGTTACTGAGCAGAGACTGCCAGGACTGGCAGATTGTACTGTGTTTTATGAAATATGGACAAATAAGCTACACTTCTGAGCCTGTTAAGATGAGGCCATTTTAACATGTGTGTCTTAATCCCTATGTTAAAATTCTGATCTCCAGATGTTATAGGCATTAAGCTATTCTTTCCTCTTTTGGAAATAAATTTGCCAGGATATTCTCCAAGTACCTGAGTATTAACTTTGAGTTTTACCTGTTGTTTATTCTTTGCTCTACATTTTTTTTCAGATTTATTTATTTTGAGATAAAGGTGTGCAAGTAGGAGAGAGAGAGGAGAGAGAGAGAGAGAGAGAGACAGAGAGAGAGAGAGAGAGAGAGAGAGAATCCAAAGCAGGCTCCATACTGTCAGCACAGAGCCTGATGCAGGGCTCGATCTCATGAACTGTGAGATTGTGACTTGAGCTAAAGTCAGACGCTTAACCAACTAAGCCACCCAGGTTTCCCCTTTCTCTACATTTTGATGTCAACCAAATCCAGGTTCCCCCTTTTTTTCATAAGTATCTACGTGATATACAATAAGAGGATAGATGATTTCTTTTCTTTTTAATTGTTTTAATGTTTATTTTTGGGGGAGAGAGAGAGAGAGAGAGAGAGAGAGAATGAATGAATGAATGAATGAGAGGCAGAGGGGCAGAGAGAGAAGGAGACACAGAATCCGAAGCAGGCTCCAGGCTCTGAGCTGTCAGCACAGAGCCTGACGTGGGGCTTGAACTCACAGAATGCAAGATCGTGACCTGAGCCGAAGTCAGAGGCATAACTGACTGAGCCACCCAGGCGCCCCGAGAATAGATGATTTCTACAATTGGAAGGGACCTTAGAGATTATATAGGCCTTTATATTCTTAAACCGAAATGCCTTCCAGGGCCAGCAGAACCAATATGAAATTATCATGGGCAAGACAGTAGGAAGTAATGGTGACAATGCAGACTAGAGACTTTGGCCCCACTGGAGAGCATCAAGTGCAAGTTTATTCAAACCCTGTGTTGTCCTGCGAAACATATCCATATTCAAAGTTGGCTTGCAGGTGTCTCTCTAATCATCTCTCTAATCATCTTCTTTTCTTTTTTTGATTTGAGAGAGAGAGATGGAGAGAGAGAACGCATGGGAGGGGCAGAGAGAAAGAAGAGAGAATCTTAAGCAGGCTCCGGGCTCAGCGCAGAGCCTGATGCAGTGCTCTGTTCCACGACCCTGGGATCAAGACCTGAACTGAAATCAAGAGTTGGATGCTCAACCAGCTGAGACACCCAGGCACCCTGACTGATCTTCATATTTTAAAAACAAATTGATCTTACTAGTAACGTTAGTATGAGCAGGGGTTAGAGACTAGGTGTTAAGAGACTTCCAATTATTTAATTATCTATTCAGTGCCCACTTCTACCAGACATTTTCATATATTTAATTTGTTATATACATGTCATCTACTTCAAAAAACAGATTTGAGACTAAGGACAATAATTAAAAACCCAGGAATTATGAAAACTGGAATGGGGGCGCTTGGGTGACTCAGCTGGTTAAGCATCCCACTCTTGATTTTGGCTCAGGTCATGATCTCACAGGTTGGTTAGTTTGAGCCCTGTGTCAGGCTCCACGCTCACAGTACAGAGCCTGCTTGGGACTCTTCCTGTCTCTCTGCCCCTACCCCTCCTCTCAAAATAAATACATAAACTTAAAAAAAAGAAAGACTTTAGCATAGATACTTAGGATGCAGAGAAATTTCATTCACTTATAGCCAAACATTTACCAGTCACTCTTGTGCTGGAGAAATAAGTCATGCTGATGGCTTTTCTCTTCTTATAAAGACACTGTGATTGGAGATGTGTGTAGCTCTTCATTTCAGCCACTACTTGTTATATGTTAAAGGGTTAGGTAAGAATGTAGGTTAAAATGCTATTCTGTTTGGGATCTCTCCCAGTACAGTTGCTTCCTCAAAGACTGTGATTCTTTGCTGGAGCAGAGGAGGCAAGCATTTTTATTATTGCTGTCCTAAAATCCCTTTATGTTTGTAGATTATTGGGAGTCCCAAGTTAGTACCTCTCCTGCTGTTACCAGCCATTCTGATCCCAGAGCCAGTGCATAACTGCTGCCACCACCACCAGGTGGGATAACAGGAGCACACGTGTGCTGCTGGCCAGCATAGTTGCTTAGCAACAGAGGAGATGCTGATGTTGATGTCTGTGTGTGGACGCAGTATATTCTAGTTTTGGTGCTTGATGGACACAGCGATTACGTGGAACTTCCATGTCACCCTTGGAAGTTGTGGTTCTGAAGCTGGGAAGCTGGACTATCTTTGGAAGAGAAAGGCGAGTATAGGATATGATCATCTGGCTATATAGATAAGTATTGAAAAACATGATTTGGGTTTCTGCCTATGGCTTAAGCTATGAGAATAATGGGTTCCTGGCAAAGAATAAACTATATTTTATGAAGACAAGAAAGAATGTGTCTAGCAGGCATATGATTCTCACTGAATATGAGAAAGTGAAAAACAAATGCCTACATAAATCTGAAAAACAAAAAAACCCACAAGATAGATTTTATAGAGGATACCAGGTGTGAAGTAGAAAGAACCACAGAGAAAAAGATATACAGAGTGAATTTTACAATGAAATTTTAATACAAGGTAATTTATTTGCTAGCTATTATTGAGATTTGGAGGGATCCTGCAAGGTGGGTTGCTAACTGTCCTGAGAAAGTTTGGGACAGATTTCTCCATGTCATGGTGTGGATTAATAAATAGGCGTTGTTGGGGTGCCTGAGTGACTCAGTCAGTTAAGTGTCCGACTGAATTTCAGCTCAGGCCATGGTCTCACGGTTCATGAGATCGAGCCCCACCTGGGGTGCTATGCTGACAGCATGGAGCCTCCTTGAGATTCCCTTTCTCACCCTCTCTCTCTGCCCCTCCCCTGCTCACACACACACACACACACACACACACACACACACACTCTCTCTCTCTCTCTCTCTCTCTCTCAAAATACATAGAAACTTTGAAAAAAAAGTAGGTAGACATTGTTGGGAAAACTTAAAAGACAAGCAGCTCTCATTATGCCAAAGTGAGGCAGACAGAGACCTGCATGCTGTGGAGCCCTTGCTATAGGTCTGTGTTTCAGTGGAGGCCCATGGTTCTCTATTTTTATAGAACAAGTGAACAAAAGCAGTCTTGTAAATAGGGGAATAATTAGTCTGCTTTGGGCAAGGCAGTCAGAATTTAGAGTTGTCTGGAAAGTCACCTGCCCAACCTTTGGAAACCTTGAGGCCCACGGAATATTGTGGCTCCCAGTGGGAAGGAAGGTCCCTCTCATTCTGTGGAAAGCCGAGCTTGGGTGTACCTTCTCCTCCTAGCTGGAGGCACCATTTCCACCTTGCCCCCAGGCCACATGGACTTTTAGACAATTCTGCTCATTGCCCCACAGATAGAATAAGATGCATGGTTAGAATATAGTATAGGAAGGTCAAAACTCATCACTTCCTAAGTGTCATACTACATCTTACTATTATTTGTGTTTCTTTTATCTCTATGGGAAAAATATCCTATGGTGGAATAATCGTGTGTTGTGATTCTCTTCCCAATTCAGAGTTCAGTGAGCTAGCTGCTGGTGCCTTGAAATCAGCCATGATGGGAGTTTGTAGTATTATAAAATACCAGGGTCTTTTGCCCCAGAAAGGCAGTTGTTACACAGCCGCACACCAGTGCCCATAACCTTGAGGCTTGACCTTTCATTGTGCTCCATCATGCTTCTAACCACCACGTCTGCCTCTCTGAGCCAGAGGGCTTTTTCTGGAAGATCACTGTGCTCCTGTCCCTGTGCACTCCAAGCAGGAATAAACTCCCACTGGAGCATCTCTCACTAGCGTATTCTGGGAATCAGTGTATAAATACCCCAGCTCCCTTCATCCTCAAGGGAAATAATGTTGAGGCAAGTGCTTTACACTATTTCCTAACATTTTACCACAGGATTAAGTTTCAGTTGCCCAATAGGATAGCCTGTTTCATATTGTACTTTCTGTTGGCCAACCTCCCTTCCCTCTATCACTTCTTTGACTTCTGTGCTGATGTTTCCTCTACCCTGCCTCTGAGAGAGGTGTGAAAGGGAGGCGAGTAGTCCCATATAGGAGAACTTTTGGATCAGGGAAGAGGCAGAAGTATGATATCCTATGAGAATCAACAACAAACCAGCCAGCCAGATGGCAGATAGGGAAGATGATTTTCTCATTGCTGGCAGAAAAGCAAGATAGAGTAGTCATGAGGGACTTTAACTGTATTCATCTAATTCTAATTCAAATTCTACAAAAAGCAGAGCATATCCACTTACAGAACACTTGCTATTAATCCATTAAGTACTAGCCTCATTGGTGTGGGGATATGATGAATAAGGCATTGCCCCTAGTTCTAAGAAGCTTATAATCTACCAAGGGATGATGTCACATGCACACACACAAATATTTCAAGATAGGAGGTGGTAAGCTTCATGTAGTTGAGAGTGATTACATCTCTTGGGAGGGAGAATGAAGGTGTGAATGGGCAGGGAGTGTGATATACTGTGAGTTATAATAAGAAGTATATAGTTAGTCTTCATCCCTTTTTCTGGCACAGAGCTCCTGAAACCTTTGGAATTTCCTAAGTGATGAGAGTGATAAAGGGGTCTTTTGTTAACTTAATGAGGTGACTTTTAGAAGGCTCCTAAGGGATGGGGCTGGTTGCCAGTGGAGCAACCACAACTTCAGAGGGTTGAAACTTACAGTCCCATCCCCCCAACCTCTGGGAAGAGGTATGGGGCTGGAGATTGAGTTCATTTACCAATGGCTGATGATTTAATCAGCCATACCTGAATAATGTTCAAATCCCAAAAGCATGGGGTTCTGAGAGTTTCCACATTGGTGAACACATGGAGATTTGGAGTGAATGGTGTGCCTAGAAAGCGTGGCACTTCTACACCCCTTCCCACATAACTCACCATATGTATCTCTTCCATCTGACTATTTATTTGTATTTTTTAGCCTCCTTTGTAATAAGCCTGTAATCTAGTTAATAAAATGTTTCCCTGAGTTCTGTGAGCCACTCTAGCAAATTAATTGAACTCAGAGATGAGGTTGTGGGATCCTTGGATGTATAGGGCTTGGATATGTGCTCTGGTCAGAAGCACAGCAACAACCTGGATTTGTGACTGGCATCTGAAGTGAGGGCAGTCTTGTAGGACTGAGCCCTTAACTTGTGGGATCTGATACAGTCTCCAGATGGATGGTGTCAGAATTGAGTTGAATTGCAGGACACCTGGTTGGTGTGGTGTCAGAGAATTGCTTGGTGGTGTGGGAAAAAAAATCCCCATACAGTGGAATTGGTGATCAGAATAATGGGGAGCATCTTGAAGGAGGTAACCTTTAGATGAGGCCTGGAGGAATTGGGAGAGCTTTCAACAGGGAGAAATAGAGAAGAAAGAAATTCTGGGCAGAGAGAATGATGAGAACAGAAGCCTGAAACTGGGAAAACAATCTTTGTATTCATGTTCTTGGGAATAAAAAAATACACAAGAGCATGGAATCATAGGTAAGCTCAGAAGGCAGGTTACAGGTGAGTTTCAGAGGCCTGGATAGAATTCTGAGAAATTCCTGGCATGCCTCTTTATATAATAAGTGCTCAAGATGCAGAGAAACTATATAAGGGATCTGATCCTCTGGGCAGGGGCTCCAAAGGGAATTTTATAAGACCCAAGAGAGACAAAGGTCTCAAAACTGTCAATTCTGATTATAAATTATAACTCATTGCAATGAGGAGTAAGCAAAGACAGTTCTTGGCAGCTTGGATTTCAAGAAGCACTGAAAAAAGGCATAAAGAGAGATATACACAACCAAGAAGCATGCTATGAAGAAGTCCAATGAGTAGAAGTCTACATGAGTAGAAAGGCATTGATTGTGTTATGGGCTGAATTGTGTCCCTACCCCTCCAAATTCATATGTTGGAAGGCCTGACTCCCAATACCTCAGAATGAGACTGACTGGACATAAGGCCTTTAAAGAGTTAATTAACTTAAAATGAGATCTTTTGATGGGCCCTAATCCAATGTGACTGATGTCATTATAAGAAGAGGAAATTTGGACACAGGCATGTCTGTGCACAGAAGACGACACGGTAAGAAGGTGGCCATCTATAAGCCAAGGAGTAGGGGCCCCAGAAGAAACCAAACCTGTCAACAGCTTGATCTTGGACTTCCAGCCTGCAGAACTATGAGGAAATACATTTCTGTTGTTGAACCCTCCCAGGCTGTGGCACTTTGTATGGCAGCCCTAGAAAACGAATACCATGGGCCTTTGGCTTTTGGTACAGATGATACAATCAGTCCTCATTTTTCACAGGTTCTATATTTGTGTCCCATCTACTGACTGAAATTTATTTTTAACCCCTCAGATCAATAATTGTGGTTCTTTTGCAGTCATTTACAGACATTCACAGAGGTGAAAAACTTGAGTTGTCATATGTGCATTTTCCGGCTGGGGTTGAATTCTCTGTCATCTTGTTTCAGCCCTCACAACTAAACAAGTGTCCTTTTCACCATCTATTTAGTGCCACATCTTTTACATTCCATTTGTGCTTTCTGTTGATAATTTTGCTACTTATTTTTATTTTTATTTGAGTACGGTTGACATACAATGCTATATTAGCTTCAGGTATACAACATAGTGATTAGACAAATTTATACATTATGCTATGTTTGATAATTTTGCTGTTTAAAATGGTCCCCAGAGTGGTAGTTCTGAGGTCCTGAAAGCTGTGATGAGCCTTTTAGAGAAAATGTATGTGTTAGATAAGCTTTGTACAGGCATGAGTTATAATGCTGTTGGCCTTAAAATGTTAACGAATCAATAGTATACATTAAATAAGGCTGTTTTTCAACACACATAAACACACAAGAAACACACATAAAACAAGTTGATGTAATGATGAGCTGATGGAAATGTTGTGACTAGAGGCTGGAGGGAACCTAACCCTGTATGTCCCCTAGGTGCAGTGGTTCAGTATTTGCTAATTCAGTGTTTGTGGTGGCTTTATAGAGCGTGGCTACCACAATAAAATGGGAATCTGTGGTATGATGTTGGAAGGGGGTGGAAAAGCCTAGCCATCCAGATCTTGTTTTCATCTTCTCTACCAAGAAGCTTATTCCAAATGAAAAATGTAGAACACAAGTACCTGAGGGAAGAGTTGAAGCTTGAGGTAGAGAAAGGTAGTGAGGTCCTGGACATTGGGAGTGGGTTCACCTCTCCAGCACTGATATGAAAAATGTACACACATGGTCACTGAACCACTTTTTCTGTTTCGTAGGTAACAGAAGTATTCCAACTACTTCTGATGATAAAGATTCCAGTAACCACAGCCCATTGATTTTTATGTTGCTTTGATCGTCATTTCTAGAAATTCTAATGACCTCTACTAGCAATCAGAAAAGAGAGAGGTGTTCTAGAGCATCCAGAAAGGTTTCCCTACAACAAGATATGCTATGCTAATTTAACCTTAACCTCCTCATCGCCATTTTTTTTTTTTTTTTGTTTTTTTGGTATTGAATTCAGAACCTATGCAACTTTGGTTAAATGTTCTTTAAAGGCCTATCTGCAAAATTCAGGAACTAGTTAGCTTCTTTTCTTTGTCGTTAATTCACAGTCGGGACATATAGTGATCTTTGTTTGCCAAAAATGTCACCACAGGCTTGACATCGCTCTTCAGTGTGCTCCCCAAATCCACTGCAACCTTGGCTGCTCATCCTCATTCTGGATTTGTTTCTGTCCTCATCAGTGACAGAAAATTTGCTGGCACACATGAGGTCTCCTAAGAACAGGTGTCCCATTATATCCTCATCTTGTTAAACATCATTTGCACTAGGAGGAAACTGCAGTATAATAAAAGGCAAAGTGGCTTTTTACTGTAGTGGAATTCTTAATGTAGTTTCAACTCAGTTCAATTATAATTTTTAGTCCCATGGATGGCCTTCATTGGAAATTCTATTTCCCATGGGGTATCAATCTGGAACATTTCATATCACTGTAATTGGTCTATCTGAGACCATCTACACAAAATTTACCTGGGATGAATGCTGTTAAACATGCTATTCCTGATCTTTATCCCAGTCCTACAGAATCACAATCCCCAGGGGAGCAGAGGGGGAAGGAGGAGACCTAGGGATCTGAATTTTAATAATCTCAGGTGACTGAAAGCTCTAGTTGAAAAAGTAAATAATCTTTGGGAGAAATTAGTTTGGCTAATAGTTCTACCAAATATTATTTGATTTAAAGTAATAATTTTAGGGGTGCCTAGGTGGTTCAGTTGGTTAAGCATCTGGCTCTTGATTTTGGCTGAGGTCATGATGTCATAGTCATGAGACAGAGCCCCACATCAGGCTCCACTCTGGGTGTAGAGTCTGCTTGGGGTTCTCTCTCTCTGTCTCTTTCTCTCTCCCCCCTCCACCTTGAGCTTACATTTGCTCTGTCTCTCTTTCTCAGAAATAAAAAAATGATAATAATAAAGTAATAATTTTATTTATTATGATTAGCACTTGTAGAGTATGAGTCCCTCTGTGTTGAATAAATACTGTAACTGATATTTTATGTTCTATTTGGAATTCTTTTTTTAATATATATATAATGTATATTATATATATATATATAACATATATATGTATATATATAACCATTTATTCATTTTTGAGAGACAAAGAGAACGTGAATGGGGGAGGGGCAGAGAGAGAGAGGGAGGCACAGAATCCGAAGCAGGCTCCAGGCTCTGAGCTGTCAGCACAGAGCCTGATGCAGGGCTCAAACCCATGAACTGAGATCATGACCTGAGCCGAAGTTAGACGCTTAACTGACTGAGCACCCAGGAGCCCCATGGAATTCTTAAATAGGCATTTCTGTATAGAGATACTTGGCAAACAAAATGTTCAAGTTTATAAACATGTATCTGTATGCAAGTTTGCCTTTCATCCAACTCTAGTTTTCTATGGTAAGTCTTCAACTTTAGAATTTAGATGAATTTTCTAAAAAATAAAAAACCAACAAATCAAAAATAAGGATGTGCTAAGGCTAGATTAAAATTTACTTAGAAATCCTGTACTAGAAAATAAGGAATAGCACAGGTGCAAAGCATCACCAGTCCTTTGCAAACTCCTTTCATTTAAAAAATTGTTACCTAATCAGTTAGACTTTTCC
This sequence comes from Felis catus, assembly GCF_018350175.1. Lineage (NCBI taxonomy): Eukaryota > Metazoa > Chordata > Mammalia > Carnivora > Felidae > Felis > Felis catus. The sequence goes on from NC_058369.1 coordinate 80,861,225, forward strand.
TATAATTCTAAGTCTCAAGACATTTCCTGATAAATATTCATATCTGTAGTTTTTCTTTATCTGTGTCCTTGGAAGTTGAATTGAAAATGCAAATTTATACTAAACTACAAGATATTTTGTTATTTTAAGAAGGATTTTTAGACTCATCATACTAAATGCCATGTTGTAAAATATAAAGTTATAACATTTTCTATTTTACATATGGGAGAAATAAATGTAATTACAATTTGATGTTATACAAATTAGCAGTGCAGTCACTTCTTTTTAATAATTTATCAAATAACTATCAGATGCCATCTATCAATGTAAATGTCATTTAAGTTATATTCTTATTCATTTATTCTTATCTAAAGATTGTGGAAGAGCATTTAGGTTGTAGCTTATTAGAAGAGCAATTAGCTGTGCCAGTACCTGAAAATTTCTGTCACATCATTTATTAAACACTACTTTGTGAATTTCAGTGTTAGCCATTTTGGATTTTATGAATTAGGTTTTGGAATATGGAACAAAGATCCTTCTGAAAGGGGACAGGAATAATTATTCAAATGTTATTTTTGTAAACATGCAGATGATTCACATCATATCACAAGTATCAAGTAGTAGCACTTTCTATTTGCTTAGTGAATGAATGAGTTGAGCAAGATACACACACTATCATTAGATCTGACCATAAAGTGAGAATTTTATATTTGTCTTCTATTAGTTAATTATAAAATTTTATAGTTTAATCGTAAGTATGCCATATGTACAATTTACTCAGTATGTATTTAAATGAATTCTTTGATTTTAGCATAGTTGCTTATAATTAGTTAAGTGTATTTAAATGAACATACAGAGATGCCAAATGAGAATACTATGGAAAAAGGCTTTTAAAAAATTGTAATATTTTACAGTTACATCCAATATAACTATGTCTATCAGGATTTCTACCAATTATTAATAAGGTTGATTTACTCAGTTTACAGACACAGAAGATATATAATATATATGTAATAGGTATAATATATATCTTTATTATAATACATATAATAATATATAACATAGAAACACATGACATACACATGAGTACCAGCAGTGTCACCCTTGGACATGTTCTTGAACAGTTATACAGTTGTTGCAAATATGAAAATATTTTGAAAGTTTGTAATGATATATTATCAAACCAAACAAAGTTAAAAACAAAGCATATATTTCTGTTTTGAACAACTATTAGGAGTCATCCTGAGGTTTGTTACATGAGTTCAAATTTTCCTTGGTTACCTGCAGTCAAAACCACGTTTTGTAGGAAATGGGGGGCACTTCATGTTAAAAAGAAAAAAAATTCAAGGGTTAAAACAAAACTATTATAGGCCTTTTTGATGGTGTAAAGTCTTTAAACACCTGATTATATTGAAAAAAATGACACGTGTTTTTTCTGTAGGCAGCTGTGTATTTTATTGTAACATGTTTACCTGTATATGTGCTTTTGAGAACCTACTAGGTGTGTTTTTCTCATTCTAGAAGAGCTGAATTAACATCCTTGTGTCAAAGAAAAAATTCTTAGGATTCTTTTGAGAAGGTTAGGAGTAATCTCAAAAATGCTTTCTTTTAAAGCTAATCTTTGCTTAAATTGCAAAAAGTTGTGATGTTATAGACAAGGTAGTCTTTTCTTTAAAAAAGAAAGAACAAAGGGATAAAAATTGCTGAAAACCTGAACACCACATTCATTCACAATACTTTAATAATTTATCAAGTGCAGGGCCAACAGTATGAAATTTTCATGTATGAGTATCATCCAGCCTCATATGAAGGTAACATGAAAAATAAGGTCAGAAATAAGTCACAACTACCAGTAACTCTTGGCTACAGTTCTCTAAATTACAATAAAGTGTAATTTATAAAGAAAAAGAAATGTTTTTGGTTCTAGGAACTAAACAATTTTATCATTATTTGTAGGAATTTTTGAAAAATTCAGAATTATGAAAGTCAAAAGGGGATGATCAAAACGTCATTACTGTAACTCCAGTTGGTACTAGAGGTAGAGTGGAACCTTGTAAAATTATATTTTTCTTTATATTTAAGATGACTAGTTAAGGAATTTATGTTTAGCCTAAGTTGGACAATCTTAAGGAGGTTTCAAAAACGTTCAGGATCTCATCTCAGGTGCTAATTCTGACATTAAGTCTCCAAGGCTCAGGACAGGATTTCACCTGAATAAGATATATAAGATTTTACCCCAAAGGCTAGTGCATTCAGAAATGCTGAGTGTGTGCCTGTGTGCATCTGTGTGTGCATGTGTGTATATGTGCCAGGGAAAGAGAGAGAGACAGACAGACAGACAGACCTAGGGAATAAAGAAGAGAAAGGCAGTATGGAGGGATGGAGAAACAGAAGATTTACTCTACATTCACCAAACGCTGTCACTTAACCTTACTTCCAAGGGGCTTGGCTTTAAAATGATAAATTCACAAACACATTTGCCTGCACCCATTTTACCTCCTAAGATGAATTTAAAGGAGGGGAAAACCTCAGTTGCTCTCCTTTTTTAACTGTTTCTGCCAGAAGAGAAGACTTCAGGACTATGTATGGCTCATCTAAATCTCTGAATAAATGTATCATAACAGGCTTCCACAGAGTTGCTGGATCCCTCTTCCAGCCAGGAAAGACCAGTTTTACAGACCCTAGAAAATGCTTTAGTACATCATTAAATTTTGCATATAATCAGTCTCCTGTAGCTGTCACAATTCCCAGATCAGGCACTGGTTTTTCTCTCCTTTCAGGTGGAGACAAAGGTGGGAGAGTGTTTGCCAGGCCGTTCTCCCCCTGCTTTCAGAGGTGGGCTGATCCAGGGCTCTTTGACCTTATTATTTTGATCATCAGCCTTCTCCTCCATCACACTGCATTTAGTCCTCCCTGGAGGCCATTCTTTCTGCCTCCTTTGTCCCCCAAGGAACAGTACAAATCCATATAAAATGAAAAAGGGGAGTAATAATACCAATAATAAAGGGCTGTGATAATGACCAGTGCAGCAAACATCACGTTAAAGTGCAGTCTGCAGAGCCGCCTGCCAGGCGTGCTCCCAGGAAACCATACCCATGTCCCCGGGACTTGCCTTCCAAGAGGAAAGCAAGCCCCTGCCATCCTCTCAGGACCTCCCAGAGATGGAGTCCAATCCACCCAGCTTGAGGAATATGGCTTCCCTTTCTTAGAGCCACCTTTCACATGCCACTTAAGGCACAGTGTTTTGGGTAGTTGTTACAATAAATAGGGCAAGTGTGACTTCTCTCTACCCTTCACAAAAGGCTGACCGAAGTCCATTTGTTTCTGGTCTGATTTTTTAAGATCTTTGGATTTAGTTCACTACTGTTCATTCGTGTCTTTCCCTCACAGAATCTTGACCTCCAGACATTTCTTTTAAATATTTACTGGGATAAAATTTTTTTCTCAGCTGTTGTTGGTTTGGGGGTTGTTATTTTTGAAATGCCTGGCTGAATATTTGAAAGGTACATAAAATCATGTCATAATGGAATTAATGTATGTAATGAGAAGTAGTTCAGGGATCGTGTTCTTATAGAGGTTTTGAATTAAATTATAATGTATTTTTAGATGGTCTCTATTTGGTACCTGGAGCTAAGGGCTCTTTAACTAAAGAAGAACCAGTAGTTGAACACTCTATGTTGATGAAATTTTGCAGCAAATAAACTCAGTTTATTTCATTTTTAGAGTAATACGTTTGTTCCGCAGGCTATTTAATCTGTTCTGTATTCAAAAGGCAAACAAGGCAATTTTTTAAAATATTCACAATGTTAGTTCTGCTGGTGTTTTTCATTTTCAAAATATATAAAGATAAGAAATAGAAAGTCTGTACTCGGTGCACTATCACTAATACTTAATTTCAACATTTTTGCAATTTGCTGTCTTATGTTTGTCATCTTGAAAAAGATGGTAACATCATTTCATATATTATATAATATGTTTCTTTTCTGCACATATTAAAGGTCTTTTATATAAAGTAGTAATGGAATATGCTGTAAGTGATCAAAATTTAATGACCCATAGAGCATTTGTAGGCCAGAAGCTTTAGGATGAAATGCAACAGCATTAAATGTCGAAATTTATTTTCTTCCAGACTTTCATCTTACAGTGATTTTCTGCAAGAATGGTATTAGGGTCTTGTTGGGAACAGTTAATAGAAGCTCTAATAGATAATAACCGACTCTGTAATTAGTCATTTCAAGACAGAGTTACTCTCTGAGCCACTGATAAGAATTGAATTGTGTCGCTACATCATGTTTTCATTTTGCTGTCACAGCCCAGCAATCCATATTCATAGACTCCTGGAGCTGAGCTCATTGCCAATTTAACACAGATGTGGGAGCGATATGTACAACCTCCTCAGCCCTTTGATCCCTTCTTATTTCTTATTTGAGGAAATTGCAGAGTAACTTCAGAGTGAGGATAAGGCATAAGGTGTCTTAGTGACAAAATTATGGGAAGATTAATTTGGTGTGTACATAAAATATGTGTGTGTATGCGTATTCACACACGAAGTACATGTGTGCAAAAGAAAGAAACCCTATTATGGCTAAATGTAAAACCCAGCCAAATTTCCCCAAACATATCTGATTTTTGAGTATTGTAATAAAATGCTGCATTGATTTTGAGTTTTTGTGTCCTTTCAGGAGAAACCTTCACTCTTCATATATGTCTGTTAATAACACTGGCTCTTTTTTCTCTGTAGAAAAGACGTTAGATACCACAATTTTAATAACATCAGCTATGCTATATTCTCCGTTATGTTTTCTTTTTTTTTATGTTATTTTACGTCATAACAAGTGTTTTTGTAGGGTTGAACTCAGTAAATGTTGATGGAGTTTCTCCTCCGAGCTGAGCTCCACGGAAGGTGGAGAGTAATCAGGTGCTCACAGTCTCTGAGAGCCACGGGGTCACTGAGAGGGGAGAGGTGGCTTCCCCAGGATATCAGAAGAGACTTCATGAGAGAGATGACATTTGGGCCTGTGTCTGAAGAATGGGAAGATTTTAACCAAAAGAAACAGGGAAAGTCATTCTAGGTGAGGACTCCCCATAAAGAAAGGCCAGGAGACGGGAAAGTAATGAACATGTTGTAGTTTAACTGGATCAAGGGGTGTTTTCAGCTGAAATAGGGAAATTCGACTGGATAGAAAGGTTATAGCCACACCTGAAGGTCTTTGAAACCACACTGAAGACAGGATTTTAATCTATGAATGTTACAAAGCCAAACATGTTTGTTGAACAAGGGAATGATGTGTCTTATCAGACACATTTGCTTTCTGATTATCGGTAATCATATACATGCTTTATTTCTCCTCTAAAATGCACTGGGAAGTTCAGAATTCTACTTGCAATCCATAATATTGATGTTGCTTTTTTCCTCGATTATTAAAGTAGCTAGTTCTCTGTACATCTTAATACAAAAATAGAAAAGTTGACTGTAAGGAAATAAAGTCTCCTGGGGAGAGATTTTATAAATTTATCATAAAAATTTGCAAAACCATGAAAAGAAGTAGATAATATGGCAGATTGACATTTTTAAGTAAGTGCTTACCTATTTAAAAGTCATTAAATTATTGTTTGAAGATTTTATATAAACCTTTGGTGTGTAAAATGGATCACTGGTGGGTCCTGTCTCATGGTGGCATTATGTTTTAATTTTTATAAATAGAGTTTATAAACATTTTACTAATAAGGACCTAGTTCTAAATATCTTTTTTTGCTTTCCTAGTTAATAAAATCCAAATTATAGTTCTAACAGTTCTTGACTCATAGAAGGTTTATATGTATAAAGTATACACACATACACACACACACACATATATAGCAATATACACATATTTTCATATATATTGTTTAGTTCTTAAAGTCTGAATGTATTATGTACTTTTTAGTTCACTTTATTGTTCCAGTTAGTTTGCTCATCTTAAGTACATTTGTAATAAGTGTATTTATAATAAACTTCTTCCTTTCCCTCAACTTTTTAATATGATTTTTTTCTGAGACAAATTTAAAAAAATTTTTTTAATGTTTTATTTATTTTTGAGAGAGACAGTGCACGAGCAGGGAAGGGGCAGAGAGAAGGAGACACAGGATCCAAAGCAGCCTGTGGGGTCTGAGCTGTCATCACAGAGCCTGATGTGGGGCTCAAACCCACGAGCTGTGAGACCATGACCTGAGCTGAAGTCAGACGCTCAACCAACCGAGCCACCCAGGCACCCCTGAAACAAAATTTAATAGACTAGCACAGCGCACACCTGTATATCTACCACCTAGGTTCAGTAATTTTTCATATTATAAATTTAAAGTGAATTGATATTTGCTAAATATTTGTTTCCTATCTTACTATTAGTTAAAGCATGTGGCTCATAATCTTGGAAAGAGAGTGAAGGATTCTTTTATTAACTGGGCTAGTTAGATATCAGTTAGATATAGGTAGTCGTAAGAGTTGTTTATCTTAAAGGTAGTTCAAATCTAAAAACTTTGTGCAATTCTCCCCTATCCTAGTGTGGCCAAATTTATATATTTTGACTAAAAATTCTACTTATGTAAAGGTAGCTTCATAAAATATTTTTATAGGAAACATTTTTAGGGGCACCTGGGTGTCTCATTCAGGTCATCTCATGATCTCACAGTTAATGAGTTGGAGCCCCATGTCATGTCTGTCTCTGTGTTGACAGTATTGAGCCTGCTTGGTATTCTGCCTCTCCCTCTCTCTGCCTCTTCCCCGCTTGAACTCTCTCTCTCTCAAAATAAATAAATTTAAAAATAAATAAAATGTTAGAGGAAACATTAAAAATTTTTTTTAAGTTTATTTACTTTGAGAAAGAGACAGAGAGTGAGCGGGGGAGGGGCAGAGAGAAAGGGAGAGAGAGAATCCCAAGCAGGCTCTGCGCTGTTACCTCAAAGCCTGATGTGGGGCTTGAACTCACAAACCATTAGATCATGACCTGAGCTAAAACCAAGTGTCAGACGCTTAACCAACTAAGCCACCCAGGCGCCCCTGGAGGAAACCTTTTTAAATGATAGTAGCTTTGCAACATTTTAAATTATGCAGTTTGGGACAAAACATTCTGAATCACAGTGTTAGAAACTTACAAAAATATGACAGCTGTAAATTTTCCTTCTAGTTCATAAACATATTAACATAATTTTACATTCAGAAATGTGTTTCAGTTTTTTCTATTGTGAGCCGTATTTGTACTGTGTACTGTGTTTACTATAGTAAACTTAAAAAAATTTATCATAGGGGTACGTGGGTGGCTCAGTCGGTTAAGCGTCCAACTTCAGCTCAGGTCATGATCTCATAGTTCGTGAGTTCCAGCCCTGTGTCAGGCTCTGTGCTGACAGCTCAGAGCCTGGAGCCTGCTTCAGATTCTGTGCCTCCCTCTCTCTCTGCCTCTCCCCCTGCTCATGCTCTCTCTCTCTCTCTCTCTCAAAAATAAATAAACATTAAAAAGATTTTATCATAGATCACTCTTCTGCTTTCAGAAAGATTATTTCAGTTGCCTAGATGGCAGCAGTTTGAGGACATAACTGATGAGCTAAGACTTGAGAAGGTCAGATAGTGCTTGAAGGGTGAGTCCCAGTGGAATTAGAGAAATGAAATCAAGTCTGGGCACTAGGACAGGTAAGAACTAGTGCACATTGTTGGTCAGATAAAGCTTGATAGGAAGGAATCAGAAAGATACCAGAGGGTAAGGTGAGGGAAGAGGCCCCAGATGAAAACAAACTGTCAGTGACTGATGATGTGAAATTACCCAGGTAAGGACAGCTGGCCAGAGCAGCCTCGATGCCTGGAACAATTGTTTGTTTCTGTAAGGTTTTCCTTTGTTTGTTTGTTTGGGAAACTCTGACAGACTCACCAGAGGCTGCAAGTAGAGATAAGTGGAAGCATTTGATGAAAAGGAAAGGGAAGGACAGAGAGATGTGTATTCCTGCCAAAGTTTCCAAGTTGGAGTGCCTTGGTATAAAGTTTTCAGCGTCTCGCTCAGATTGTTCATATGTTTACTGATGGTGCTCTAATCGGTAAAAACATGCAGGCTGCAGACATCCTGAAGTTTCCTGCAAGCTATCGGAGAATCCAAACTGTGTCACATTTTCTTTTCAATGCAGAAATTGGGCCCATTGTCTTCTTGAGTAAAAGGGAACCTAGTGATCAGAACTGTGTCTTATAGGCTGTATGAGTCTGGGCAACATTTCCTTTTTCTTAAAAAAAGAGACTGATTACCAGTTTACATATGGATCATGCATTACACATGTTTAAAGAAGGAGAAGGAATGCTTGTCCAGACAGTAGCAGCTTTCCAAACGCAAATATCATTTTTTTCCCTTCAAAATAACTTTAAACTCCCAACTCTAGCAAATAGAGAAATAGATCAGTTAGTTTAAAAAAAATTTTTTTTTAACATTTATTTATTTTTGAGACAGAGACAGAGCATGAAAGGGGGAGGGCCAGAGAGAGAGGGAGACACAGAATCGGAAACAGGCTCCAGGCTCCGAGCTGTCAGCACAGAGCGCGACGTGGGGCTCGAACTCACAAGCTGGGAGATCATGACCTGAGCTGAAGTCGGATGTCTAACTGACTGAGCCACCCAGGCACCCCTATATTCAGTTAGTTTTTAATAGGGAGCTTTTTCTTTAGATGATTTGTGTAAACATATAGCCTGTCAGAATGTATGTGTACTTAAGTTGATCTGCCTTTTTTAAAAAAACAAATGTCTTCGACTGGTCTGTTGGTCCCTGCATTGATCATTTTGCACTCTGGAAGGTATTTTCAATATATAAATAGTCAAATTTTCTTTTTTTTCCCATGTGACTTTTCCGAGTGGGATTCATTTGACATATAAAGTCTAGGATTCACAACATACTTTTCCTTTGGGAATAAGTTGGAGATAAGACAACTCTGCACCACTTTTGTATGAATGAGTTATTCATTAATACATATAATATTATTATCACATATAATAAATATTCCAACAAATATGACACCTTAACGTGTCAGAAATTATTCCAGATGCTTGAGATGTACTACTGAACAAAACACTTGAGGTATCTGCCCTGATGGAATTCATATTCTGCAGGATGAGACCTACAATAAACATAATAAACAAAGACAATTGTGAGTCAGTGTATCCGTAGAATGTGCCAGAAGGTGATAAGTACCTGATACTCTGAAGGAAGAGAGTCCTAGGCAGAGGAAGGCAGTGGTACAAAGGCTTGACATGTCTGAGCAACAACAAGGAGGCTGGTGTACCTGGAATGGGGTGAGCTAGGAGGAAAGCAGAAGGAGGTGAGGACAGAGAAGGAATAGGGGCAGGTCACATAGGATTTTGTAGGCCGCTGTGAAGACTTTGACATTGACTTAGCTAGAAAGTTGTAAGCAGAGGAATGACATGAATCCAGTGTATGATGGACTAATGTAGAGGATGGGAGATGGTGATTCCAAAGTTGGCTCAGCAGGAAGGATGGTGCTGCCATCAACTGAGTTCATGAAAGCTATAGGAGAAGCAGGTTTGAGGGATGGGGTGGGCATTCAGTTTTGGTTACGTTGAGGTTGAGACCTCTCTTGAACATCCAAGTGGGGATGTTGAGCAGCAAGTTTATATATACCTGGAGTATATATGAAGAGGTATGTAGAGATCTGGACAGGAGATAGAAATTTGGGAGTGGTCAGTTTATGGATGGTATTTAAAGCCAAGAGACTCTAAGAGTAAGAAGTGTTTTTCTCAGTAATTCCACTTTGATTTCTAAGATGCTCCGTGTTTAGAAATGATAGGTCCATCTAGCCATGAGGTTTCCAAGCAATAGGTATTCATGTCACTACTACTAGGAATAAAACCAAGCAGAGAGAAAAGCTTGCCTCATCTGACATAGCAAATTATTATTGGTAATTAAATATCAATCCTTTTATTCCTGGGATGTTTTCACTAGACCTTGCTGTGTCAGCACCAGGAATCTATGTAAAGAAGAGAATTGATCTGAAGCAGGTATTATGGTGTGTGGAGGAGTTAAGATCAGAATTTGCATCATCCTCTAGGGCTGGGGAGGCACTTGGTGGCAGATGAGAGCTGAGACCTGGCAAGGGATTAGCAGCCTACGTGGACATCTAAGGGGCACAGCAGACCTTGGTTGTGCTCAGTACCCAAATGTGTCACAGGCCGTGCAGGCAGCTTCCTAAGTGCACATGTCTAATATATTGAACCATCACTAGATACGTGTAGGCTATCAACAAGTTGAATTTATCAATTGTCATAATAGACATAGCAGGGCTTTTGTTTTGCTGGGGGGTATGTAGTTTGAGACCAGAACTGAGTAGCTGGGGGTAGTAGAGGAAAGACCCAAGAGCTGTCACATATGGTTCTCTTCTTTTTCAGCCCTTTCTCCAAGTGTTTAGCCTCTGTTTTAAATTAAAACTCAGCAGAATATCTTTTAGAAGAGAGGGCAAATTAATAATAAGCTGGGGATGCCACTTATCTTGGGTCCACTGAGCTCACAGCTGAGACTTAGTATAGACCGTGGTTGGAAATGAAATAATGCATGGAGAGGTTGGTGGAGAATCATAGCAGGCAGGAGGACTCAGATGTGGGCAGTCCAGTGGTTGGCTGTGTCCTCAGCAGATGTGAGGAGGTCTGTATGGGACTCCAGTTCTCTGGAAGGGAAGAACAAGGCAGGGCTTCAGGATGTGAAAGAGGACAGGGAAAATGGAGCTAACTTTTACTGGTGAGGGACTGTGTGCATGGTTGTTTGTTAAAGAGATAGGTACACTGATAGATTGAAGATACATTTCTTTTCATTCTTACAGTGAATTGGGTAGTATTATTCCTTTTGTAAATGAGGCATCCGAGGCTCATTGCAAGGTCACACACTGATCAGAGGTAAAGAGAGAGAGAGAGGTGAGATTTGAATTCGAGGTGGCCTCACTCCCTAACCCATAAAACTCTTAGATTTTTTAGAATCTTAGAAGTAAGAACCAGAGTAGAAGCATAAAGGAATGAACAGGAGTCCACAGGGGCTGTATTTGTGCATTAACATGATTGCTGCTGTCTTACTGAACAAAAGGGGAATGGATTGAGAGGAAGTGGATAGAAGCAGGATCCCACAGGTCCACAGTGAGATACTGCAGTTTGGGTCTGATTTGCTGTGAAGGACAGCCTGGGACACTGCATTGAGTCCATTGGTCAGCATAGTCAATTTAACAGCAAGCAGCTTAATTCTAAACCCTACTGGATAAGGGTGCAGAAGCAGTTTAAGCACTTTTTACCTTAATCAAGATAACTCACTGAACCAAAGGTAGAGGCACTGGTAGAATCAACTATGGGAATCTGGAATAGGCAAAACAGGAGGCTGATGATTGAGGTGTGATTCTATAAATGAGGAAATTGAGATTCCAAGAGAGGAAGTGGTTTTGTTCAAGAACAGGTGGTAACAGATGAGTACCCAGCACCCAAATCCCATCCCTTACCTAGCCTAGGGCTCCATCCATTATACCATAGAGGTCACCTCCTGGCCCTCCTTGGCCCTCTTCCTCTCTAATAACAGTGATATTGAGTCCCGCAGCTTTTACTTTTTTTTCAAATACTCCTCATGCATGTGAATAATCTGGGGAATAAGTTATTAAACAAGGGTTCAGCCATGTCATTTTGCTTCTGTGGGATCTGGGGAGGGGGAGATGTACAGGATAGAGAGAAAACAAGAGAGATGCCAGGTAAACAACATCAGACATTTTTAGATGATATCAGATGGTTCTGAACAAGGTTCTTAATTGTTCTGTGCCACAAATTCCTCATGTGTATCCTGGGAATAATAACAGTACCCTTTTTATAGAAATTTTTTGATGATGAAATGAGATAATACACGTTAACTGTTTAACTCAATGCCCAGCTGAATGGTTTACATGCCAGCAGTCAAAATATTGGCTATTATTAAAGGATGTGAAGGTGATTTACTCCAATATCCAATGCCATTTTGGGGGTAGCATGATGTCAGGCTGTTCTGTTGATCTATGAGTCTTGTTTTATGCTTTATAATGTGGTTGTTTCAGACCATTCAGCTCTATTCACTGGATTTCCTGGAGTTTAATTTAAACATTCTCATCAAAGTTAATGTGATTCTGGCCATTCTCCTTACTGCCACCAACCATGATGATAGCCTTGTACTGTGCACGCCAAAATAATATCACCTTTTCCTGGATGCTTCCTACAAATGGCATCATCTTAATCTTGTAAAACCAATGCAGGAGAAAATATTATGTCAAGGAGGAAGTTATGATCATTTTTTAGGGTGGTAATAAGCAAGATAACATTTTAAGAAGCCAAACCTGAGTAGCATCAGGATGCATTTAATTTGACCCTCTTCTTCCCAGGAACATCCTGATTTTCTGGTTATGAAACCGTTCAGATTCCTCTTGTAGTCTTTGTTCTAAAACTTAAAATGTGCAGTGGTCTCCCTTTTTTGTTCTCAAAAGGAAAAGAGCTAACTGTCTTCATGCAAATTAGTCTGCTTTTGTTGAAAAACTTCAGGGGATTCATCTATGATATGTAGATGCACAATAAGAAAAACAGTGCATCTTACTGTTCTTTCAGCCAATCTAAGATTGTTTCCCACAGTATGGAATAGTTAAAAAAATGTTTAATCACAATGCCAAAACTCCAGCAATGCCTTTGACTGCCTTCAGGGGTGGTGGTGGAGGTGGGGGAGACTAGCTATTCAATATATTCTACATTATTTTCAGATGATTTTGCATATAGCTGGGGAACATGTAAATGAATGCAGAAAGATAGAACTAATGTACTAAATTTAGGACCAGCAATTATAGACATTGGCATTCTGAGCTGATTTTTGCTCCTCTCTAATTCCTAATACAAAGAAAATACTGACTACCAGTAGTATAAAAATGATTTTTTAATAATGAGTAAAAGTTGTTTTGACAATGTTTAACACTTCAGAAATGTTATCTCATTCTCCTGATTGTATTAATTGAGGTTTCTTTTTTTTCCCTCCCTGTATTTCAGTGACAATTTCAACAAGCACCTTCTTTGATGGCTTGCTGGTGACAGGACTATACACATCTACAAGTGTTCAGGCTTCACAGAGCATTGGAGGTTCCAATGCTTTTGGATTTGGTAAGTGATCCCGACATAAGAAACCAATCATTGTCCATGATTAAACAGTTATAGGTCTTATTTTTTGAAATGCCTTTTTAAAAAGTATTAGACATTTATTATTTCAGAGAAAATAATCTGAAGTGATTTTTTGTGTTGTTTGCTTGTAGTTAGGTGAATTGAAATAAGTCCTGTAAATGTACAGCCGACCATAAGCTTGGTGTGACAATCATTCTGTCCCTCTCCCGTCTGCTGCAACTATTATACTTCGTCTTGGGGGCTCATGTAAATTTCTGTGTTCTGTGTTCTGTGTTCTGTCATGTAAATTTCTGTGTTGCTGGAATTGGAATCCACTCTGATGTTCATGCATTCAATAATGTGGCTTTTAAAAAAAGTTTTATTGTTTATTTTTAAATAAACTCTATCCCCAATGTGGGGCTTGACCTCCCAACTCTATGATCAAGAGTTGCATGCTCTACTGACTGGGCCAGCTAGGTGCCCCTCCATAACCTGTTTTTATAAACAGCTCTTAAAATCCTGGATTAGGTGAAAAGTGTCATGTTAAATTTGGCAAGTAAGCATTGTACAAAGATAGTAATGACTGTTGAAATGATTGAATTCTATGAGTATTCATGAAGGAGTGTGTTTTAATATTTAAAATACTTAGATGGAGTCTTGTCCTTGAGCCAGAGACCTGGCAGGTTACTTACATGAGGAGGCAGAAGGCTACATGAGCATTACTGATCCCAGAGGATTCTCAGTTTGGAAATCCCTAGTTTACCCATTATACAATAAACGTGCCAAGCTGGAATTAAGTAGGCCCTTTTCAGCATCAAAAATGCAAATTTAATATATCCATTTATGTAAGACATGAAATCACTGATCTTACTCTGAAATTGGAAAATGGCACAAGACTGCCTACATTGATATGAAAAAGATAGAATTGTGTTATCAGAGGCAGCCATGTGTTCAGCGTTTTATCTTTTCTGGGGTATTTATTAAATAGATAATTTTTACCTACTTTTGATATATGAAAGGACACCTCCTCTGAGCCAAGTCTTAGCAGCAGCTCTGCCCAGGTGATTCATTGATTGATGTCGGAGCAGTGATGTGGATGCCCCATTGTCACCCTGCTGGCCTCATATGAGACTCACAGCCTCAGGGCTTAAAGGAAACTGGAAGTCACTTAATCATCATGTTAAATTATTTGACATTGAGAATTTGCCCTATTCTTAAAAGATCTCCAGATAAGCTTTTACAATGTGTGGGTAACTACTTCTGTGTTCTGATCCTCTAGAAAAAAATTCTTGGGTCTAAAAATTCTGCTCATTTGGCCCCATGATATGGGTACATAATATATATGTACATAAAATAAATGATACACTACCTGTTATGTTACAACAGGACTTACAAGCAAGGGTGTCAGATTTAACAAATAAAAATTTACAAGACATTTGGTTAAACTTGAGTTTTAGATAAGTAATTTTTGAGTAAAAGAATACAATATTTGGGATAAGGCTTTCGGGGTTCCATCTTAGCCCAATTAAATCAAAACCTCTGGGGGCAGAGTATGGGCGTTGATTGTTTTTAAAGGTCCCCAGGAGATTCTGATGTTCATCCAGGGCTGAGAACTGCTGGTACTGAGTCAGTCCAGGGTCTGGTAGCAGCAACAGAGTTCCAGACCTTTCTTTAGACTCAGTGAGTCAGATATTCTGGGCTTGGGACCCAGTGATCACTTTCTAAGAAGCACTCCCAGTGATTTTGATACACACTAAAGTTTGAGAACCATTGATCTTACATTAATTAAATGGGAGAGACAGACATTAATTGAATGACCACATAAATATGTAATAGCAAATCTTGCTAGGGGCAAGCTTGGAAAAGTGCTGAGTGCTGGGCAAGGGTATGCCAGAGAAACTAGATCCAGTCTGAAGTAAAATGGGATGTAGTTGGGAGAGGCTTTCCTGAGGAAGTCGTGTTAAGCTGAGATGTAAGCTTAACTTCCTCATCTGTGAAATGGGGTTGGTACGGCACCTGCTTCATATGATGTTGAGTAGCCCTGAAAATTGAGATTATTTACGTGAAGCTCTTAGCACAGAGGAAACACTCAGTAAAACTAGGTGTTCCAAAATTATAAATCTTGGTAACTGAAGTGGCTGCTTTCTCCAGTCTAAGACGTGTATATACTTCCTTTCGGGGGCAAAAAAAGCAGTTCTCAAGAGGAATTAATCTGGGGTTTGTAGATCCGGGTGATTTGAGAAGAGAGGACTTGGCTGAATGAAATAACTATCACTTGCCAAGGTAGACACATAAAATCCATGTGTCCTATTGCCTCTGATTTTAGTAAAGCAAACAAAAAACTAGCAATGCAATTGTTAGGAGTTATTTGAGGCACCTGGGCTTCAAGACATTTTATTTTATTCAATTTTATTTTATTTTTTTATTTATTTAAAGGGCAGGGGTAGAGGGGGAGAGAGCACATGCGAGCGGGGAAGGGGTGCAGAGAGAGAGGGAGATAGAATCCCAAGCAGGCTGCACACTGTCAGTACAGAGTCCGATGCATGGCTCGAACTCATGAACATTGAGATCATGACCTGAGCTGAAATCAAGAGTCAGACACTTAACGGACTGAGCCATCTAGGCGCCCCAAGACATTTTCTATGATGACTTTGAAAGCTGTAAAAACGCAGTTTCTCTTGAATTAGAATGTTTTTGATTAGATTAAATTATGCTTAGTCTTCCCATTACCATTAACCCAGTATCATTAGGTTAATGGTCTGAAGAGGCTTCTAGACACAAAGCCCATGGATGGTAGTTTAACTTCCATAACCAAAGCTCAGGTCTCCCATTAGTCAATTGGCATTTTTATAGGACATGATTTTTATACGGATGGATAGATAAGTTAGATCTTTTTTTAAGTTTCTAGTAATATCAAAATAATTTTATCTGGATTTATATGACAATAGCAAGTTACCTTAAAAAGAAAATTTGATTATATAACTCCATATTGTTAAACAGAGTTAATCTTCATAAGCAATGTTTTGAATAGAGAGCAGGAGATAAAACGTCTGCTTAGGTAGATGGTCACTTTCAAAAGCAAAAGAACCTTTTTTTTTTGGTATTTAAGTTTAACACATTCTTTACAATTTAAGAAAATGAAAAAGATTGAATTTGAGTAGAGTGCAGGTGAGAAAGGAGAGGAAACTCTTACAGAAGGTAAAATGTAAGAGTTGCTGCTTTTTGGTAGGTTAGTAGTTGCGATAGGATCAGGCTGAAAAAAATGTGGCATTCTTTGATCTAGAACAAAAGAGTTATTGAATACATAATCTATCATTAGGCTCTGACTTGACTGATGGAATGTTAAGCAAACTTGATTTGTTTGGCAAATGCCCAACATAGTAGGATCCGTGTGTGGTATGTTTAAATAGCTGTATTGAACAAGACAAAGTAGAACATATAGTTGAATCTAAAAAGGTACTTCTGAAAGTTTTTTCCACTTATAGTTAATTTCAATTGTACTAATTACATGAAAGTTATAGCCGCTCTACTTTAAATATAAAATATGTGTGTGACTAGCCAAAATAAGGCTATAATTATTCTTAAGATACTGTTGTATAAATGTAATTCCACTAACATAACTACAGCCTTTTATGCAAAACCAGAATTCTTTAAAATGCATGCCTCACTGACCAAAAATAGACAAATGCCTAATAGCCAGAAATACATTAAAACAATAGCTATGCAAAAGATGACTGTATGCCAGCAATGCATGGTTTGAAATACCTCATTTTGCTTGTCAATATAAGAAAACATGCTGCCCTAGGGAAGAGTGATGTTTAATTATGGGTATCTCTTTGTGCATCCCAGAACAAAAATGCTTCCTCTTGTCTTTGGCATTGAATTCCAGCTCAATCATGTAAATCTTCAAGGCTCTTTGTGGCCGCTCAATGAAGGGCTATTTGAATATCCTTTCATACAAAATTATTCCTTTTCCAGAGGCTGAAATGCTTTTTACTCAATATTTAGTATTCTGGCTTTAAAGCATTTCACTCAATTTTTGATATTCTGGCTCTAAAACCGGAGAACTGGGTTTGCAGGTCTGCTGGCCCCAGTTCAAATTGTTAGATGTTGCATAAATTCAATTTTTGTGCTACATCATTTTTCTCAGCTAATTCGTGAGCCATTTTAACAGTTTTTCATGTAAACTGTTGTAATTTTCTATGTGTTCCTTTTTCTATAAGGAAATGAGCCATTCTAGATACAATTCTAGATATAATCACTGTTAAGTTACAAAATTCTTAAAATGGCAAGATTTGATGAAATCCAAGTTTGGGCAGAAAATATGGTGAACAGATCCATGATTTTTTCTTTTTGATTTTTGCTCTTAAGCATTCAATCTTGTCATGCTTTTAATAGAGATTAAGCAACTAACATAAAAATTTAATATTTTCAGTATTATTTTTAAACATGGTGTCAGAATTTTTTAACAATGATCTGACTTTTTCTAACTGTGATTTGACACTCTAACTTTAGATGAATAGGGATATATTTACAAAACAAATTATTTAAATGTTTTAAGAAAGATTTACAATTTTTGTAAACCTTATGTTGGTCACTAGTTAACAAAAATGGGTACTTTACCAGTAGATTTTGATTGTATGTTAATGTTTCATTGTCATGATGCATGTTTTTGTTATTACTTTGCTTTATTGTCATTAAAAATAAAAATATAGACTTTAAGCTAATTTTTGGTTATCTTTCACATTAAAACTAAGTAGAACCTTTTACAACTTTACTAATTGTCACCAGGACTCCTACATCCCTGGGCATCAGCTACAGTTCAGTCTTAGGTGTCCTGTCCTTGTGACTTTGAGACACACACATGTTATGAATACTACATACACATATTTAGGTCTTGATATTTGTAAAGAAGGGACAACCACTAGCAACTTCATTACATAGGGTCCTGTCTAGTAATGCTATTTATTTGCTAGCCTAAATTAAGCTAAATTATTCCTCATTCTTCTTAAGTTTATTTTGCCTGTCTCTTTACGAAGAAATGCTTTTGTAACATGCTTGAGGAATTTTAAACATATGTAGGGATTTCAAAGGCATGACCTTTTATTAGACATGGTAAATGATCTATAATTAACAAGAAGACTTTAGGTTAATTAAACAAATTGCTCTAGTCAATGGTACCAGGAGCATAGCTGACAAGAGCTGAAGTTGTCATTAATTTTTCTTAGTTACTGGGTATTAACCTAAGTTTGGTCTTAATTCATTAATTTGGTCTCAATTCCACTTGCATATGCCAGCATTACCTTCATTAAGAAATAGCATAATATAGGGGCACCTGGGTGGCTCAGACAGTTAAGTTTCAACTTCGGCTCAGGTCATGATCTCGGGGTTCGGGAATTGGAGCCCGGTGACAGGATCTCCGCTATCAGCACAGAGCCTGCTTCAGGTCCTCTGTCCCCGTCTCTCTCCCCCTCCTCCCCTCACCTCTTTCTCAAAAATAAACATTAAAAAAAAGAAATAGTATAATGTAGTTTGTATTTGACATATGACAATAATCAGGGATTATTTCCCAATAACTAAAAAGAATCACTTACTAGAATAGTGAACATGATGAATATAAAGCTGTTAAATTAGTCACTTGGCAAATTGCTAAAGTAAATGTTAAGGGGCATGAGATTTGGGCCATGTGGAGGAGTTAGTGGAGAAAGGCAGAAAGGTTAGTGGAGAAAGGCAGCTCAGTGCAGGGGTTCATCACATGACCTCCAGAGCTAGGCTGCTCAGGTTGTACGTCCCCCTGGCACGGCTTCTCGCTAACTTGGGCCACATTGTTTCTTTCCCTAAGGCTCCATGCCTGCATTTGTAAAATGGTAACAAAAGTGTCTAGTTCACAAAATTGTTGGTTAGATGAAGTGAATTATCTATTCAAGTGCCTAGTATATGTGCTTAAAAATAGGTATTATTTAAAACCTCAGAAAGAAGTGAGAATTCTTTCTTTAAAATAGCAAACAGAATGAGAAGATAATTCCAGTGGCGGAATATTTGGAAGAGAAAGGCTGACTTTAGTTTGGATGGCAAACAACGCACCCAGTTTCTTACCCATAGAATTTAAAGCTGACAAGGATCTTTGGTAGAGCCTGGCTCAGCCCTTGCCCCAATGTTTAGGTAAGGAATCAAGGCTTAGGAAGGGCGAGTAGTGGCTATTACATGAGATGGTGTAAGTGTGACTCGTAAAACCAGTTGTTCTGACATCATATCCAGGTCTCAGATACTTTTTTTTTAAAATATAATTCACATACCATAAATGTTACCATTTTAAGGTATACATTTCAGTGATTTCCAATATGTTCACAAGGTTGAACAACCAACGCCACTATGTAATTTTAGAATGTTTCATTACCTCTGGAAAAAACTCCATCCCCGTTTAGTGGTCACTCACTATTCCTTCCCCCACACTGTCCCTGACAACCATTAATCTGCTTTCTGTCTCTATGCATTTGCCTATTATTTCATGTAAATAGAATCATACAGTATGTGGTCTTTTGTTTCTGTCTTCTTTTACTCAGAATCGTGTTTTCAACATTCATCCATGTTGTAGCAGGTATCGGGGACTTCATTCCTTTTTATGGTTATGTAATATTCCATTGTATGGCTACACCGCATTTTGCTTGGTGGTTGGAATTTTGTCAGTTCCCTGATTCTTAAAAGGAGTTAGGGTGGTGCAAATTGGGATAGGAAAAGTTTAAGGAGGATGTGAAGCGATTATAAAAACCAGTGTCCTTTGGTACTTAACAGCAGCTCTGACCTCTGAAGATCAGATTGTTTAGTCTGTTCTCTGGCTTAGACCTGAAAATGATTAAATCTAAGAATCAAGAGGAATTACTCCTCTGCCCTCCTTCCTGCCTTTCAAGGGAAATAGGCCAGTGTGGCACGATTTTGGCCCCACAAAGGGTTAAGCCACAAGTGAGATACACAAGCCAAGCTGAATCGATCGAATTTTTCAGTACAGGAATTTGGAATCAAGACTCATCAATCCCAGTCCAACTCTTCATGAGCTAGATCAAGGCATGTGTAAACATTTGGGAACTCTGGGCACCCATCGTCCACAATGGCTCAGGGGAATATTGTGCAGGCAGAGGAGAAGGAGATACAGACAGAATGCTGCCTGATGTGCTGGAGCTTTCCAGGCTCTTATTTTAGGCTTTCTCCCGATCAGGCTCAGATATTCTTCGGTTTTAAGAAACACTAATAAAAATAGCTAACATTTATCAAACACCTGCTATGTGCCAGGTGTGTTGCAGGTGTTAACTTTTTTGATCCTAACAAAAAGCCTACTAATTATTCTCATTTTGTAGATAAAGAACCTGAGGCACAGAGAAAGGTAGGTAACTTGCCCAAGGTCGTGCATAGGGAGTTGCAAAGCCATAAGTAAAACTCAGCTTTGGGGCACCTGGGTGGCTCAGTTGGTTGAGCGTCTGACTTCGGCTCAGGTCATGATCTCCTGGTTTACAGGTTCGAGCCCGGCATCAGGCTCTGTGCTGACAGCTCAGAGCCTGGGGCCTGCTTTGGATTCTGTGTCTCCCTCTCTCTCTCCCCCTCCTCTGCTCACACTCTGTCTCTCTTTCTCTCTAAAAATAAATAAATAAACATTGGGAAAAAAACCCAAAAAACGAAACTCAGCTTTATAGCCTCTTCTTAAGCTTCCCTTAAAGCCGAAGCCCACTTGAGCTGGTTTCTATTATAACCAAAAGAATCCTGAATAAAAGAAGGCCCTCTGTGTTGTAACCCTGCCTATAACAATCCCAACAATTCCTGCCATTTCTTTAGTCACATACATTCTCACTGCACACACACACACACACACACACACACACACACTACACCAATCATAACCCACACACAGTTCCAAAATCCCAGCTGCTTTAAACTTCATGCCTTTGTTTATAGTGCTTATAATTCCTTCTGGTTCTGTCTGCTGGGTGGACATCCTGCCATCTTTTAGGGCCTTTGTCCTGCCTCACCTCCCCTGTTTAGCCTTTGTGACCCTACTCCCTGACACTCACCTCCATGGAACTCTCTATTTTGCCCTCCATACTTCAGTCTATTCCCTGACCTCCACCAGAATCTCTAATAATCTGTTGAATTTACTTATTTAAAACCTTTATACCTCTTTGAGGATAAGAGATGGTCTGGTCATCTTCACTCTCCTGTCATATAACAAGTGCTCAATAAATATTTATTGAATGAATAACCCAGTATAAATTTTGAGGATTCATAGGGTATTTTACTACCAGAGCTGACATCAGTAAATGCATGTATGTGCACAAGTGTCCTGTATGAACAAGAGAGTGGATATTACTGTCTTAAACTTCGAGGATATTTCTGAATCTGTACACGTACATATAAACCTACACTTCTATACATATATGTAAAACTATGCAAACATACATACATTTTTTCATCATAGGTTCTGGGGACATTTATTATCCTGCCTACCATTTTGTCCGTTTTTTTCTCTGGAGGTGGCAGGCACTAATGCCTTTAGATAGGAGAGTGATTGATTAAGTGTCTTCTTTAGAATCAAGAGATGGAAGGAAGTTCAAGAGAGTGTCCCATCCACGCTCATGTCTTAGGGCAGGTCAATGTCCTAATGATACATGATAGTTAAAAGTTCTTATTTTCTCTCTTAGATCTTCTGTGAAGTGATGACTCTGTAATTTCTTGGGAATGTATTCACTTGATTACATCAAGTGAGATGATTAAGGAAAGTTGTCTGCTATATATGTGCAACCCTTGCTTCAACTTCAATGCTTTTCTCATAGAATTTCTTCTGTAATTACAAAAGGTAAATGTGTGTTAAAAAGCCATTAAGTAATTTGTTTTCTTTCCTTTAGGCTGAAAAAAAAAAACACACAAAACACTCCCTGTAAAGTTCATCCATGTCATAGCTCCTGAAGCAGCTTGTCAGTTTTTTCTGGACATTCCACAGATTCAACATTCAGGAACTTAGCCCTGATAAGATATGTGCCCTGAAACCCTTGTAGGTACTTTAAAGATGTATCCCTAAGGAAGAGGAGTTCTTCTAATTCCTTTCTCCTCCTTATTCCTGCTCAAATCCATGTGCTCAGAATCAAAGTAAAATGGTATGTCATAAATAAGACTGTCAGGAAAGTCACATTTTTAGAGCAGATTCTAATGAAAGTTGCCACTGTGCTATGGAAGTTAGGGTTTTTGAGATTATTTTGTTATAATTTTGTCTGTCAGTGTTGAAAGATTGTGAAGAGACTTTTCTGTCTGGCAAATGGAACCTTATTGAAGAAGATACTTGCCCCCAAAACAGCACTGAACGAACAAGGACAGAGCAGTAGGTTTTTATGTGGGGTACTTTCTGACATGTCAAAGTTTTAAAAATAATTCTGGAAAATAGGTTTATGTAAATGAGGTCTTATCCCTTAGCAGATGAAGACAGAATCAGGAATATTTTGCTCTTTCTGTTTTAAATGATACTTTTAAAAACCACTTAGGAATCATGGGTCTTTAGTGATAAGAGATATTGTTTTCTAGAAGAGTGACACTTTCCGTAGTATGCTACACTGTCCATTTTAACAGGAAAAAAGATGGAAGTATATGCTTAAGGGAATAAACTTGGAATTCTGACTCTGATCTAGCAGTTAATTTTGCTTGTAATGTGGTTACTCTTGAAGTTTTCCAGTCCTCCTTTTGGGTATCTAGATAATGATAAAAGAGTTTATGTCCCATGTTCACAGTAATTGATTTTATAAATACTCTTGATTCTTTTTTGGCAGTTAAATCTAAGAACAACTTAAAATAATTTTATAATGTAATTTATTCCTAGAAATAATTCTGATAATAATCTTTGAAGTATTAAAAAAAAGTGGTGAAAGTAAATTCTTGGCATCGCCTAGAAAATAGCTGTGGATGCAGCCTATGAACTTGAAAATAGATGAGATGTAGGCGTCCAATAACGGCACTTCACCAAATGCTGGTTCTGTTTCCACTCTTGTCTTCTGTTCTGTAGTTTGTATTCAACCCTCTGATGCTGAGCTTTGCATGTCGCCTAATAGATGTGTAGGCTGCTCTCTGAGGCAAGCACACAACTAAATTACTGTTTTCAGGACTCTGAATGTCTGAATGGAAAGATACTTGCTGGTGTGGGAGTTGCCATTTTGGAAAACAGAATAGCAAAGTTGTTAATATTTTGGTAAAAGTTCAGACTGAGCTTCTCTCCTGCTTTTCCTTCCACATGTTTTCATACATCGGAACCATGTTGTTGCTATTATCTAGTTAATTATGTTATTTCTGGTTCTTCTTCAGAACAGTGCCTCTCCACATGAATTCTGGTAAATTGCAGCTTAAAAGTAAAATAAATGGAGCTATCAGAGATCGTGTTCTGGGAAGACGTTTTGTTTATCCTTAACGGTTTTCTTTTTAAAATAATTAGTTATCGAGTGCTGCTGTTTGTAGCGGGCGTGATGGCTTCAAGGTTACTTCGTGGAGTTGGATCGCTGGCCGCGCAGGCCCTCAGGGTCCGCGGTCCCAATGGAGTCGCTGCAGTGTGCTCCATGGCATCTGGAGGCGGTGTTCCTACTGATGATGAGCAGGCAACTGGGCTGGAGAGGGAGGTCATGATGGCTGCTCGGAAGGGACTGGACCCATACAATATGCTAGCCCCAAAAGCAGCTTCAGGCACCAAGGAAGACCCTAATTTAGTGCCATCTATCACTGACAAGCGAATTGTGGGCTGCATCTGTGAAGAGGACAATAGTGCTGTCATCTGGTTCTGGCTGCACAAAGGCGAGGCCCAGCGATGCCCTAGCTGTGGAACCCATTACAAGCTGGTGCCCCATCAGCTGGCCCACTGAGCCTTTGCACTAACTTACTCAAAATGTGCTATAAAGTTTCTTCTTTCCAATAAAGACTAGCCGTTGCATTGGCTCCTTCTCCCATAAAAAAAAAAATAATTAGTTATTTGCATTATGAGAAGATTCTTTTTTAACTGCACTTTTAGTCTGTGTGATCCAACACCAGTGTTAACACTAATAACAAAAAATGGAGAGAAATCTGTTACTAATAAGGAAGAACCCAGGGTTTGGCCTTCTGTTTCTAGAGAATGGGACAAATGAGCAGCTCTAGAATAATTATGAGGTTGATGAAGTTTATCCTTCAGGTCCTTAGCCTGTCCCCTCCCTTTTCTCTCTTTCTTCTTGTTCCACTTTTAACAAGGGGATGATATCAGACACATCTTAGAATGAATTTTAAAATGTTGCACTGTTAGCACCTTTTCCCACACTGCTTCTCGCGATCATTAGTGTCTTATGGTACGTTAATAGGTCTTACATGGCAAAAGTGTATTGCAGTATAAAAAAGCTTGGAATATGCTGGTTAAACAAAATTAAATAGTACTTCTTAGAATCTTCAATATACTTTTCTTTTGAGGGGTGCCTGGGTGGTTCAGTTGGTTAAGTGTCTGACTTTGGCTCAGGTCATGATCTCATAGTTCTTGAGTTTAAGCCGTGTTGGGCTCTGTGCCGACAGCTCAGAGCCTGGAGCCTGCTTCAGATTCAGTGTCTCCCTCTCTCTCTGCCCCTCCACTGCTCATTCTCTCTCTCTCTCTCTCTCTCTCTCTCTCTCTCTCTCTCTCTCTCTCTTTCCCTCTCCCCCCCCTCAAAAATAAATAAACATTAAAATTTTTTTTAAATATAAACTTTTCTTTTGAGATTGAGTTCACATAATATAAAACTTACCATTTCAAAGTGGACAGCCCAGTGATTCTGCAAACATCACCACCAACTAATTTGAAGACATTTCCATCACCCCAGAAAGAACCCTATACCTATTAAATTCGATCAGTTCTAAACCCTTTCTTCCCATCCCGTAGCAGCCACTAACCTACTTTCTGTCTCTGTGTATTTGCCTATTCTGGACATTTTATATAAATGAAATCATATAGTATGTGACCTTTAGGACTGGCTTCTTTTACTTGACATGTTTTCAAGGTTCATCCTTACTGAAGCATAGTGAAGAATGCAGTAATTGATTCTTATTTATGGCTGAATAACTGTCCATTGTTTGAGTATCCCATATTTCATTTATCCATTCATCTGTTGATAGATATTTGGATTGTTTCCATTTTGGCTATTACGAATGACACTCCCATGAACATTTGTGTAGAAGTTTCTTGTGTGCACATACATTTTATTTATTTATTTATTTATTTATTTATTTATTTATTTATTTAGAGAGCATGAGCAAGGGAGGGCGGGGGGGGGGGGGAGAGAGAGAGAGAGAGAGAGAGAGAGAGAGAAAGAGAAAATCCCAAGCAGGCTCGGCCACTGAACCAATTGAGCCATCCAGGTGCCCCGTGAGTGGGTGTTTTAAATTCTCTTGTGTGTAGACCTAGGAATGGAATTACTGGGTCATGTGATAATTTATGTTTAATTTTTGAGGCACTGCCAAACTGTTTTCCATTTTATAGCCCCAGTAGCAATACACGAATTCCCAATTTATCTATATCTATCCTTGACAACACTTGTTATTTTCTTCTATATTTTTAGATTAATAGTGAAGTGATATGAAGAATAGTCCATCCTGACTAAATTGATTTTTTAAACATTTTAATATGTTTATTTAGAGAGACAGAGAGCAGGAAAGGGGCAGAGAGGAGAGAGAAAATCCCAAGCAGGCTTTGAACTGTCAGCACAGAGCCCAACACAGGGCTTGATCTCATGACTGTGAGTTCATGGCCTGAGCCGATATCAAGAGTTGGACACTTAACTGACTAAACCAAGTAGCTACCCCTTACTAAATTGATTTTTTGAATCCCTGGACTGTAAGAATGATTTAATCTTAGAACATCTAAAGGTTTCCTCTCTGTTTTCTAATTTTCTGACAGCTCAGAACGATTTGTTTAATAAAAAATGCTATTTAAAAAAAAAGATGAAAAACATTTTGCCTGAGGTGTAAAGAGGCTTTTGGCCTTATACAGCCAAAAAAAAAAAAAAATCAATCAATACCCTAATATCCTAACAGAAAATTAGCAAAAACTCAAACCATTTGTAAAAGAAGAGAGACAGATGTCCAGTAAATATGAAGAAAATATTCAACTCACTGCTAATAAAAATGCATAATTAAAACAATTATGAAGCTTTAAATTTTTTGCAATTAAAAATTTTTTTAATCTGGCAAAGATGTTTAAAATCATGTTTACTTAATTCTGGTACCAGTGCTGGAGAATAGGTATTTATTGTTGATGTGAGTATATATTGGTTATCTAGAAAATAATTCGGCAATATGTAAACAAAGTAATTAAAATTTTCACATATTTTGACACAGTTCTTTTACTTTGGGGAATCTATCACAAATTAAAGAAAAAACAGAAATACAGACAAAGGTTGATGCATGTGACTGTTTACCAGGGTACTATTTATGTTAGGAAAAATTTGAAAATAATCTAAATGTCAATAAAAGATAATGGTAAAATAAACTAGAGTATTAGTAGGAAGGAATAATATGTTGACACTGCATTATTTACAATAGTCAATATATAGTAGCAACCCAAGTATTCCTCAATTGATGAATAAAGAAGATGGCACACACACACACACACACACACACAAACACACACACACACACAAAACTATTATGTAGCCCTAAAAAAGGATGAGGTGTTTTTTTTTTTTTTTTTTGCCATTTGTGACAACATGGACGAACTTAGAGGGTATTATGCTAAATGAAATAAGTCATACTGAGAAACAAATACCATATGTTTTCACTCATATGTGGAATCTAAAAACAAAAAAGAAGAATAAAAAGCAGAATCAGACTTAAAATTACAGAGAACAAATGGTTTCCAGAAGGAACGGGAATGGACAAATGGGCAACATTTGGGTGAAGGGTTGTGGGAGATACAGGCTTCCAGTTAGGGGATGAATAAGTCACAGGAATAAAAGGCACAGCACAAGGAATATAGTCAGTGATATTGTAACAGCACTGTATGGTGACAGATGGTAGCTATACTGGTTAGCACAGCATAATGCATAGAGAAGATGAATAACTATTTTGTACTCTGAAACTAATGTTATGTTGTGCATCAACTACATCCAAATCAAGAACTTTTTAAAAAATAATATGCTACCATTAAAGTGATATTTTAAAATAATAATGGCATGAGAAAATGGTTACAGTACAATTGAGATAACCATATGTATACACACACGCACACAAACTACACACACACACACACACACACTGACACATAGTTTATAAATTTTGGTCCCCAAATACACACCCACATTCACCTACTAAAGAAACTATAGAAACCCTCTTATTTGACATGATCAGTATTTGTATTGAGTCAGCTGAAAGAAATTGGTTAGACATGTTTATTGTTTATTTTCTATGAATGATTAAACAACATAGTGTTTAAAAAGGCAATCCATCCTATGGTAGAATCTGGGCTAGGGAGAGGATGACTCAGAGTACTTGTATAGGTTTTGATAGTAAATAGGATGGTTGGGCAATAAATTTGCTAGTTTTCATTGGAATTCCACTACTCCTTCCCCCCACATAAACCTCATTTCCAGTTTTAGTGTCTTTAAAATGGATCAAGAACATAAACAGACTTGCAAAGAATTCTTAATGCAGCATTCTAGATATTTGTGGGTTTTTTCAACCTTTTACAGGTACCTTTTTAACCATATTTTGAGAAAACACCTGTGTAGGTTCTTTTTATCAAGTCTGTCCAAAGCATCCAAGTTAGTGTGTATATAAACAACAAATGGCTTAGAAGTGCTCATTTTTTATCATAGCTTATAGAGCGCTTAATGACATTATATTAAGATAATAGCAGGTTCAAATGGAATAAACAGATTTCAGGGCACACCCTAGATAAATAAATGCACATATAGGAACACACCAGGTAAGCACATTTGTGGAAGTACAAAAATCAGGCACAAAAGTAGTGGTACCTACTCCTCCATGTACAAGGCTGATGTAACCAAATGAGCTAGTGAAAGAAATGCTATCATAGTTATATTTACATGATTTTATATTATGTGTAGGTATTCATCTAATGAACTGGTGTTATTTTATTGTATTTTTTTAATGTTTCTTTTTTGAGAGAGAGAGAGGCAGAGCATGAGCTGGGAGGGGCAGAGAGAGAAGGGGACACAGAATCTATTGCAGGCTCCAGGCTCTGAGCTGTCAGCACAGAGCCCGATGTGGGGCTTGAACCCATGAACCTGAGCCGAAGTTGGATGCTTAACTGACTAAGCCACCCAGGCGCCCCTGAACTGCTATTTTTAAATATAATATAATAGGGATTTGACAGAAGTATCTCAATCTATTTTTTTTAACATTCCATTGTGAATAATTTGAAGCACACATCAAACTTGAAAGAATTTTACAGTGAGCACCCATGAGCTCGGTAAAATTTGGATACACTGCAATGCACAATCCTTAGGGGTATATGAGGTTAGATTTGATAAATACACAAACCTGTGTTAACTCAAACCCTTATCAAAATATATAAAATCACTGGGGCACCTAGATGGCTCAGCTAGTTAAGCATCCAACTCCTGGTTTTGGCTCAGGTCATGATCTCACAGTTTTATGAATTCAAGTCCCTCATGTGGCTCTGTACTGACAGTGAGGAGCCTGCTTGGGATTCTCTGCCTCCTTCTCTCTCTGCCCCTCCCCTACTTACACTGTGTCTGTCTCTCTCAGCAAAAAAAATTTAAAAAAAATTATAGAACATCACCTCATGTCTCTCCTCCATCAACTCTCGGTTTCATTTGCCAAAGGCAACCAATTTTTATTTTATTCCACCATAGATTAGTGTGCCTGTTGTGGAACTTTGTATAAATGCAGTCATGGAATATGTACCCTTTTGTATAAAGCTTCTTTCACTTAGCATAATATATTTTTTTTAATTTTATTTGAGAGAGAGAGAGCGCGAGCGAGCAAGAGCAGGGGAGAAGGGCAGAGGGGCAGGACGAAAATCCCAATCAGGCTCCATGCTCCCCATGGAGCCTGACACAGGGCTCGATCCCATGATCCTGGGATCATGACCTGAGCTGAAATCAACAGTCAGCTGCTTAACTGACTGAGCCAACCAGGCGCCCCCACTCAGCATAATATTTTTCCGTGTTGTGTGTGTCAGTAATTTGTTATTGCCGAGTAGTATTCCTTTGTAGCATTCCTGTTGACCTGGGTTGTTCTTGTTTTCAGTTACTGTGCATATTGCTGCTATATGTACATAGTTGCACAAGTCTTTTTGTGAATATATGTTTTCATTTTTGTTGGGTAAATACTTAACAGTGAAATTGTTGGGTCTTGTTGTATGAGAAGCTGCCAGACCTTTTCCCAGAATGGTTGTACTTTTTGTGCCGTCACCAACATACTGTTAGCGTTGCAGTTGCTCTGCATCTTTATCCACTTTTGGTGTCGTCAGTGTTTTTATTTTAGACATTTTGGCGAGTATGTGGTAGTATCTCAGTGTGGTTTAAATTTGCCTTCCCCAACTGACTGATGTTGAGCACCTTTTCATGTGCTTATTGTCAAGTATCTGTTCGAATCTTATGCCCACTTTAAAAAGTTGAGTTGTGGGGCGCCTGGGTGGCTCAGTGGGTTAAGTGTCTGCTCAGGTCATGATCTTGCAGTTCTCAAGTTCGAGCCCCGCATCGGGCTCTGTGCTGACAGCTCAGAGCCTGGAGCCTGCTTCGGATTCTGTCTGCCTCTCTCTCTGCCCCTACCCCTTCACACACACACACTCTCTCTGTCTCTCTCTCAAAAACAAATAAACACGAAAAGTTGAGTTGCCTTCTTATTATTAAATTACAAGGGTTTTAATATATCCTGAATGCTAGTCCATTATCCAATATGTTTTGTGAGTAAATTGTCCCGCCTGTGACCTGCCTATTCTTTTCCTCAGTTGTATCGTACAATGTGTAGAAGTTTTAAATTTTGATGAACTTCAGCTTTTCATTTTTTTCTTTCATGGTTATTGCTTTCTGTGTCCTAAGGAAGTCATTGCCTGTCCTAATGCAAATCTAACTTTTTAATGTGCTCCAGGTGATGGAGGCTACAAAGTAGCTATTTTTCTTTTCTTTTTTTTTTTATTTTTTTTTTCAACGTTTATTTATTTTTGGGACAGAGAGAGACAGAGCATGAACGGGGGAGGGGCAGAGAGAGAGGGAGACACAGAATCGGAAACGGGCTCCAGGCTCCGAGCCATCAGCCCAGAGCCGACGCGGGGCTCGAACCCACCGACCGCGAGATCGTGACCTGGCTGAAGTCGGACGCTTAACCGACTGCGCCACCCAGGCGCCCCTCTTTTCTTTTTTTAAGTAGCAGTTTTTCAATCTTCATAATCTTTGGGTGAGTACAAAGCAGATATTAGAGTTCATATACAACATTGCTCAAAGCTTCTCATCAACCACTTCCTGCTTGTTTTAAAAAAGTCGGGACATTTTCCATTAATGTGGCATCATTTTTACACTTAAAAGTTTTTCATCCCATGTGTGCAAGCGTCTGATTTGAATGTGCCACTTTATAAGTGAGTGAAATTGCTTCAGACTCCCGGATTACGCTGTGATAAGCCAAATGGGCTTCACTCCCTTCACACCAGAGACACATGCCAGAAACCAAACAGATGGTAAACTAGGCAGAAATGACCCTCGGCATTCTCATTAGAGTAGTTGGGGAAATTTTAATGGGCCCCCATTTGCCTTGTGCTGTATCTAATACCCTTTGAACTGCCACTTTTTTTTTCTTGTTACAAGTCAACAACCACCATGTATATTTTAATAGGGATTATCAAACACAATTTGCCCAGAAGATGTACAGCCCTCTAATGCTAATTAGTCAAGTTTAAATAATCACCGAATTCTGGGATAATTGGAAAGAAACACTGTTTTTCTTGCCAGTGCATAATTACTAATTAACAGGAAGATAAAATATCGGTGTGGCAGTCCTATCTAGAAGAATCTGTTAAGAGTTAATTAACTGATGCATTGATGCCAAGTCAGTGTTGGTCAAGAAAGTTTGCAGACAAAGTTCTCTCGTAAATTAAACAAACAAACAAACAAACAAACAAACAAACAAACAAACACATCTTGTAAAGATTACGTCGCTGAGCCAGAGAAGAGCATGGGTAAAGACTGTGTGACCTTTAGCCGGTGTTCTAGTGCTGAAGGTGGACAGTCATTCCATTCAAGAGTGTTTCTTTGGTGCTAAATATTAGAAACACCAACTGCTGGTTTCTACTCTGCTGTTAACACATAAGATTGGAGGCTTTGTTAATTTGCTTTTCTCTTGATCCTAATAATTGCATGGGCTTTCTCAACCTTAAAATATCCTCATGAAATTGGACCATAGCCGCCTCTGTGTTTTTCTGCTTATTAGAGTTAGGACTTGAGTGTGTGAAATGGGTAGCTAGTTGGAGATTCACAAAGAAGAAAATAAAAGCTTGACTACCAATTTTCTTTGTTTTTGTCAGTGCAGGAGTTACCATTATGCTATTCTTCACAAGTATTTGAAAACACATCCATTAAACTATTTCTTAAAGTTAACATTTTTAATTAAAGAATAGCATGCTTTTAAAACTATTTTTAATTTTTTCATTTAGATTAATGAATGAGTAGATAGTGCCAAGCATTTAATACACATTGCCTGAAGATTTAAGTGCTTTAAAATTCCATTTGTGGGGTGCCTGGGTGGCTTAGTCGGTTAAGTATTGGACTCTTGATTTTGGCTCAGGTCATGATCTCAAGGTTCATGGGTTTGAGCCCTGCGTTAGACCCTGCATTGACAGTTTAGGGCCTGCTTGGGATTCTCTCTCTCTTTCCTCTCTCTGCCCCTCCACTACTAGCTTGTGCTGTCTCTCTTTTTCTCTCTCAAAAATAAACAAACACTGGGGCACCCAGGTCGCTCAGCCGGTTGAGCGTCCGACTTCGGCTCAGGTCATGATCCCACCGCTCGTGGATTCAAGCCCCACATCAGGCTGTGACCTGACAGCTTGGAGCCTGGAGCCTGCTTCAGATTCTGTGTCTCCCTCTCTCTCTGCCTGTCCCCTGCTTGTGCTCTGTCTCTTTCTCAAAAATAAATAAACATTAAATTAAAAAAAATAAACAAACATAAAAAAGGAACAATACAGTATTAAAAAATAAATAAAATTCCATTTGTTTGGGGAGTCTTAATCACTGGGCAAAAGCTAAAAACTCAGTTTTTCCTTTATGAATGCATACTTTTTATTAAAACTTTTTTTTGTTTTTTTGCAAAATCTTCATTGCAGTGAAGAGTATGCTGTAGGTAAAGAAAAAAGTCATGTAGAATGTAGAAGTTCTCTGAATAATAAAATGTTGAATTGTTCAAAAGATAGGAAGATGATAGAACACTTGGTAAAACTATGGTTTTATAGATTATGGAGGAAATGAAGAATATGTTTGCTAATTTCTTTTGAAATAAATGAAAATGAGTAAAGAAAACTTTGTAGCAGGAACATTTTGATCCTGGTACACAAACTTAACACTTAACACACTTAAGGTTCTGGAAGTGGTTATCACAAATAGGAATTTTAATTTCATAATATTCCCTTATATTCAGAACTCAGCCATACTTTAGTCTTCAAAGGCCATCTTCAAAGAATGAAGGAAGGAGGATCAGTGCAGTGTTAGTTGTTTTATTCCATTTTACTAGTCTGCTTATAATAAGTCTGATGATGAGGAGTCACTTAATCAATTTACTTATCAATTGTACAGATTTATATATATATGTATATATATGTGTATATATATATTTTATATTTATATACATATATATATATGTGTATATATATATATATGTATATATATATATATATGTTTATTTATTTTGAAAGCGAGAGAGAGAGGCAGAGAGAAAGGGAGAGAAGAAGAGAGAGAATCCCAAGCAGGCTCTAAGCTGTCAGCACAGAGTCTGATGTGGGCCTTGATCCCACAAACTGTGAGACCATGACCTGAGCCAAAGCCAAGAGTTGGCCACTTAACTGACTGAGCCACCCATTCACCCTGATTGCAGGTATATTCTGAGCTGTGTTACTTCCTGTGGACATGATAGGAATTTCCCAAAGTGATCTTAGTTTCAGAGTGATAGTATGAGTCTGTACTGGAAAAGGAACTATTAGGCTGGCAAGACCTAGTGATTTTAGTATTAAATGACATCCTAATTTATATGCTAGGGCGTGAAAAAAAAGGAAAATGAATCATAATCTTGAAGGGCTGCAAAGACTTGTTGAACTGAAGTCATTTTTTAAAAAACAGAATACATGCTTGAACCTAAAAAGTTTTTAAGTGGTTTGGTACCAGAAATTTTAAAAAATCAATGAACCTAAAAAGTTTTTAAGTGGTTTGGTACCAGAAATTTTAAAAAAATCAAATCTTAAGTTACCTTGTATATAATAGAAGCACTTAGTAATACATTTTTTATTTGGGAAAAAGGGAAGTCTCGTAGATGGATATGTTGACATTCCCCTGGAGTTTCTGCACAAGACCCATTCCTAGGGAAGAGACAGGTGCTGGGGCACTGAGGGAGGACAAGGGA
Organism: Felis catus; assembly: GCF_018350175.1. NCBI lineage: Eukaryota > Metazoa > Chordata > Mammalia > Carnivora > Felidae > Felis > Felis catus. The sequence continues at coordinate 80,894,952 of NC_058369.1, forward strand.
GGGAGAGAGGGATGCTTAGCTGGTGGACTAATGACACGAGGCTGGTGAGAGACATGATGACTTTTATGGGTGCTCCTTACTTTTCCTTTTATTTTCTTCTCTTTCCCCCATTTCTGCCCTGTTCCACTTCTTTTTACTTTTAGATCTTCCTTCTTAAATTCCTCTTTTAAGTCCTTCTTTGGTGCTTTTACTTATTTTCTCTCTGTCTCTGTCTCTAGTAGTTGCTCATTTCTTTTTTCTCTTTTTAAACATGTTAAATTGAGGTAGAGTTGACATATAGCATATTAGGCTCAGGTGTGCAACATATAATGTTTCATATTTGCATGTATTGCAAAATAATCTCCACAAAACGTCTAGCAAACCTTCACCACCATACTTAGTTATAACATTTTTTTCTTGTGATGAGGACTTGAAGATTGATTCTCTTAGCAACTTTCAAATGTTCAGTATGTTGTTAACTATAGTCACCATGCTGTGCCTTACATCCCCATGACATATTTATTGTGTAACTGGCAGTTTGTATCTTTTGACTCCCTTCATCCATTTTTTCCAATTCCTCAACCTCTTCTCCTCTGGCAACCACCAGTGTATTCTCTGTAGCTACATTTCGTTAGATTTTTTTGGGGGGGTTCCATGTATATCATACAGTATTTTTCGTTCTCTGTCTGACTTATTTCACAGCATAATGTCCTCAAGGTTCATCCATATTATTGAAAATGGCAGATTTTATTCTTTTTTGTGGCTGAATAATATTCCTCTGTGTGTGTATGTGTGTGTATGTGTGTTACATTTCTTTATCCATCATTCATTCATTGATGGACACTTCGGCTATTTACATGTCTTGGTTATTATAAATAATGATGCAGTGAACATGAGGGTGAATGTATCTTTTCAAATTGGTGTTTTTGTTTTCTTCGGATAAATACCCAGAAACAGAATTGCTGGATCACATAGTCATTCTATTTTTAATTTTTTGAGGAAACTTTATACTGTTTTCCATGGTAGTGACATCAGTTTACATTCCTACCAACAATGTTCAAGGATTCTCTTTTCTCCAAATCCTTGCCAACATGTGTTATTTCCTGTCTTCTTGGTACTGGCCTTTCTGATGGGTGTGAGGTGATATCTCATTGCAGTGTTGATTTGCATTTCCCAGATGATTATTGACGCTGGGCATCTTTTCGTATACCTGTTGACCATCTATGTCTCCCTTGGAAAAATGTCTGTTTGGGTCCTAAAATCAGAGTTTGTTGTTGTTGCTGCTATTGTTATTGAGTTGTATGAATTCTTTTTGATTTGGGATATTAACCCCTTATCAGATACATGATTTGCAAATACTTTCTCCCATTCAGGAGATTGCCTTTCATTTTGTTGATAGTTCCCCTTTAGTGCTTTTACTTATTTTCTCTCCTGCTTCTGGGTGGTTGCTTATTTCTGTCAGTTCTCTATTCCTTTCCATCCTTCCTTTAATCTTATATTTCTCTTCTCCATTGTCCCTACTCCCGCTTTTCCTTATGTCTCTGCGTTGTGCCTTCTCGTTGGCTTAAGTGTGCGTTCTAATCATATCCCCTCACCCCATCACTCATTATGTAAGCGACATTTGCTCCTTAGATTATCCAAAATGATAGTATTTAGGTTTCCTGGCATATTTTACATAATCCAGGAGCCTATGTTTGCAGCACTTCAGGAACAGAGCAGACCTATGAAGACACATCAAGAAGTATGCAGAGAAATGGCAGCCCTAGGTGAAAGACTGAAACCGTGAGGCATTGTCAGGTGATTGGTCATAATGTGGGAAAAAAAAGCACACTTTAAAATTATATTTTAAAGTAACAAGTTCATAATTTTTCTTTAACATTTTTAAGGGGCACCTGGGTGGCTCAGTTGGTTACGCATCTGACTCTTGGTTTCAGCTCAGGTCATGATCTCACGGTTTGTGAATTCGAGCTCTGCGTTGGGCTCTGTGCTGACAGTGCAGAGCCTGCTTAGGATTCTCTCTCTTCTGCTCTCTTTGCCCCTCTCCTGATTGCTCTCTCTCTCTCTCTCTATCTCAAAATAAATAAATAAACTTAGACATGAAAAAAATAAAATATTTGAAATATGAAAAGAGTCCTGAGGTACAAAGTATCATAAATGTATTAGTCCTCCATAATTCTTGCAGGACTAATTGGCAGCAATCATAGAGGAAAAACCACTTAACATAAAGGATACACTCTCAATGATTGTTTTCATGTCTCTGCTTTCACACTTTAAATTTCCTAATGAATTGCTAGGTGCTACCATATATACCTGCCAACTTTCAGTAACTTGAAACTATAGAATTTGTTTCCTCATGTGTGAATCAGCTTATTGTGAGTATTTCTGGTTGGCACAGAAGCTCTGCTATTCCCACAAGCCTTCTTAGGTGACCTTGGGCATCAATTTAGAGCTGATTGAAGGGAGAAAGCAGAGTAAAGAAGGCACAACTACTTTTTAACAGTCTTGGCCTAGAAATGATATATCACTTCCACTCACATTCTCTGAGTGAAAACTCCACATAGATACATTGGGGTGGGGCAGGGCATGCTGGAAATATAATTCTAGATGGGACAGCTGCCTACCAGCAATGATTCTGTTCTGTATCCAGGGGAGCATGACTTACTTTTAGTGGACAGTGAGCTGCCTCTGATACATTATTCCTCTCACCTTTGCCCCGCAACACACTATATTCTTCCCTTCTCTTGCTTATTCTATTCTCCTGGGCTGAAGCAAGGGAATCTAAGATGTTGGCAAGAGAGTGTCTGGGGTGCAGATGATGTGAGGCACAATGGATCTGACTGGTTGGGAAAGGAATGGAGGTCTGGAGGGCTCTAGAAGTGGGGATTGACGAGAGAAGTAAAGGAATCGGAGGGCTCAATGAGGTTGTAAAGGCAGTAGATATTTGTAGAATAAATGAATAATGAATAAACAGTGAGGTGGGGCTGTGGTAGTAAGAACCAGAAGAATAGGGGTATTTGGTCAGTGTTGGGATATGGGGAGCTAATACTTCACAAGTGGAATATTTCTAGGAAAAGGTCTAGGGTGTCACTTGAAGTATTGCTGAAATGGAGTGGAGGATAAGATATTTGGTGTTGAGTTTCTCAAAGAGCTGGAAGGAGAGGCTATAAGAGAGCAGCCATCTATGTAGCATTGAGCGCACTCACAATTATGGCATGGGTTGTATTGAAGGGAAGACCACCAACCTGATACAAAGTCATTGGCCATTGAGATAAGCCTCCTGCCTCAGTGATATTAATCACCTTCTGTAGCACAATGAGATGAGACTCACCATCCTAATCAGCACATTTGTGTGATATGCTATAATTTGTAAACCAGTGTCATGCATGTAATCCCACTATTACAAACCTTAAAGTGTCTAAATTGAACGCAGTGTTGTTTTTAAGATGTAAGAACATTTTTATTCTATCTTAGGGTAGCCAAGAAAGACTTTTTAGATACAAATGAAGGAACACCCAGTTAGATCAATTGTTAATTTCTCCTCAGACAAATGTAGATGTTGGTGGATTCTACTTTCACTGCCTACTACCCACCTTTTGATTCAGAGAGAGAATGGAACTCAGGGGTCATACCATTTCCTATAGTGCTTAAATATCCATCAGGCTCGATGACTCAAATTCCAAGAGGGCCTTGGTCCCCCTTATAATTGGGTCTCACAGTGTAAATCAAAGACAGTCTTCTACAGTTTGGTAGACACATTGCACTTGAGCTGTAATGAGGTGAAATGAGGCTCTTGCTTAATAAAAAAATGTCTGCATGCTGCCTGCTGTGCATCTAAGAAGATCCAAGACATAGGTACAGCTGCAGTATATAAAAGGCATGGGGAGAGCAAACCAGAGGCCTGGTGACCAGTGGGGTGTAAAAACTATTGCCAAAGGTGTCACAGGAAGGACTGGAGTGAAGTCAAAGGCATATAAGAGAATTGAGGAGTGTGTTAACAAAAAGGTCATTGAGTTGAAAAAAAGAATTGAATTGGTGGTAACTAGTTGGTCAGACCTTAGAAGAAGTTCACACGAAACATGCCGGCTAAATCAGTGTTGGAAAGGTCACATTTTTAGCTGGCACTAACTCTTGTGTTGTGCTAGCCACTTGGAGGAGGGAGGCTGGGAAGATGTTTCTTGTTTCAAGCCGTTAGACAAGGATTTTAGAGTGTGTCTTGTTTTTCTGTAACAGGGAACTATTTGAATCTATCGAAAACTACTGAAGCCTTATCCTTTGACTGAGACTTTACCAATCTTTACGTCATTCCCATTTGTAGTTTTAGTGTCTCTGAATGCTTGTTTCCCTCTGTCTTTCTCTCTTAGTCTGTCTCTGCCATGTGGAAATAATAATGTAGCCCCTAGAAGGATATAGTGTCTCCTGGAGGAGTGTCTGGCTCCCTATGAGCCTGGTCCTGTCAATAGTGACTAAAGAGTGAGAAAAACGAGAAGTCTCACTAAAGAGTGAGAAAAACGAGAAGGCCTCCTTCATGAGGCCTTTCCTCACGAAACCATCTTTGACTCTCAGAAGAAAAAATTTTATGTGGCTTTTCACACTTTCCTTGAGTCGTGCACTTTAGCTCTTAAGTTATGCATTAATTCTTGGTAACATTCTCAGAAGAGAAATAAGGTGATGACCCTCAGTCCTCTGTTGTTAGTGCTCCCCGTGGCTGGGATCAGCTGCCTTCCTCCCCCCAACATTTCTACATAGTTCAGGAGCCACTGGCAAAGCTAACAACCTCCTGAAGGTGTGATAATCAGAAAAGCTAGAGCGTTTTACCTACAGGATATAGAGTATAGATCGTTTTCACCTTTGAAAGAAGCCTGGCGTCTTAGTACTTAGAATGGTTAAAAGATAGTGTACTGTCCCTCCACTGCTGACATTATCACCCTGGATAAAGAAAAGCCTGTATAATTGGCAGTTTGGGCCTCTGCATTTTCTCTCTTGTCATAAATCAGGTCTGGGTGACAGGGCATCAGAACAAGGAGCTGAAACTCATGAGTTCTCGGCATGTTGAGGTCGTGGCTTGCAGGGTCAGTGACCAGCAGGCCAAGTGGGAGTGTCAAGGCCCTTCAGGATCTGGGAACCAGAAAGCCAGAGTGATAAGGGTGGGTCAGTTAGAGTCATCCAGAGACATGGGACAAGTGACTGGAAACCAGGGAACAGAGCTGCTGGGAACAACTGTGCATTTGTGGTTTACACAAAGCCTCCTGGCAAGTGAGGCTGAAATCTGATGTGCTTGCTGAGTCTTGTGCTTTGGTGCAGAACTGTGTCTTCCAAGAGAAAACACCCATGAGTTACCAAGCTGTGGGGCCATGGAGCTTCATCTGTCCAGAGGGAGTGTCTTTCTACTTTCTGCAGAGGCCAAAAATAGGCTAGCAATGGCTCTGCCAGAGGATCTTCTTATTACATTAGATCTCTAGAACTTATTTATTTTGCAAAGCTGAAACTTCATGTTCTCTGACCCAACACCTCACCATTTCCCCCTCCCCCAGCCATGGCAACTACCATTCTCCTCTCTGCTTCCATGTGTTTGACTGTTCTAGAGTCCACAGGCAGGTGAGATCATGCAGTATTTGTCTTTCTGTGGCTGGCTCATTTCACTTCACATAATGCCCTCCAGTCCAGCCATGCTGTCACAAATGACAGAGGTTTTCTTCTTTTTTTAAAAATGCTGAACAATAGTACATGGCATGAAAAAGTACTCAACATGAACCATGATGAGATATCACCTCCCACTATTAATAATTTTTTTTAATCTTTATTTATTTTTGAGAGAGAGAGAGGTGGAGTGCAAGCGGGGGAGGAACAGAGAGAGAGGGAGACTTAGAATCTGAAGCAGCCTCCAGTCTGTCAGCACAGAACCTGACACGGGGCTCGAACTCACAAACTGTGAGATCATGACCAGAGCCGAAGTTGGACACTTAACCAACTGAGCCATCCAGGCACCCCATCACCTCCCGCTATTTAGGGTGGCAATTATCAAAACAATAAAGAACAACAAGTATTGGTGAGGTTGTGGAGTTATGCACTGTTGGTGGGAATGTAAATTGGAGCAGCCACTATGGAAAACAGTACAGAAGTCCTTGAAAAAAATTAAAAATAGAGTTTACTATTTTATTCAGCAATCCCACTTCTGGGTGGGTATCCAAAGGCATTGGAGTTTGAATCTCATGAGGATATCTGCACTCCCATCTTCACTGTAGCATTATTCACAATGGTGAAGTTATGGAAACAACCTAAATTTTCATCAGTGGATGAATGGATTTAGAAAATGAGGCCATCTCTTTAGCATGATGTTAAATAAGTGGTTGTTAGGAAAGTTGTTAAATGAGTAGTTGGGATTATGCACTGCCAAATATTGCCAATGTACTAACATCAAGGAAATGTAAACACAAAAGCCATTTCTGTTTCAGCTTTTGGGATCCTCTGTGGCTGTCAGAGGCCAATCTCAGAGGTCCTGGCCCAAGCCCCATAGGTGGGAGGAGGCATTGAGGATCCCAGGTGAGGTGGGGAGAGAGCAATAGCAGTTCCTCGTGATTCTTCCCTAGGTATCGCTGTTCCTGCAGTCCATAAACACAGCGGATTCCAGGTTGCCAGGTTATATCTTTTTTTTTCTTAGATTAGCTAGTGGAGGAGAGCTCAGATCCATGTGTCAGTTTCGGGATTTTATTTAGGAGAAAAAAGACTTGTATGAGATTTTGGTACAGACCAGAGGGTGAACTTAGAACTCTCGGAAACTGTAGAGAACCTTTACAAGGCAGAATAAGGCAATGAAAACACTGGGAGTCTGAGGCTAGTTAATGTTTTTCCCCTAGCTTCTGAAGCAAAAGGAACATAGTAAATCCATGCCACCGAGAGTTTTCTCCAGAACCCTCTGGGCTAGTTCAACCCTAGTTATTTTGCCATCTTATATCTATGTGTAAGATGGGAGATGAACATATTCTTCCTAGAACTCTTCTGAGGAGATCTTAGTCCTGGTGCTGTTTGATGAAATCCAACCATCCTTTTCCACCCAGTGATACCCAGGTATACACCAAAACACTTTAATTAGAGCAAAGACAGAGTACCTCCTCCTTTCTATATGACATTCTGTGAATGTCCTTCTTGTCTAGACTATGTTGATCTCACGTCTGACCACAGAAGCCTCTTACTCATGCAATATCCAGTTCTTAATTCAACTTCCCTTCCTCTCGTCCAAACTGTCACAGTCACTTAGCACTTTGGCTCTCCTCTACAGAATTCCCCCTTTTAGTTGCCAGTATTTGAGTTAGTATCCTCCCATTAAGGCAAGTTTCCTTCTGTCTTGCAACTCATCTTTGGTTTGTTCTTATACACTGTGTCAGGAGCAGACTCCTCCATTCTTCACCCTTTCGGGTACAATGGTGAGGCAACTTTCTTCTGTTTACCTAGTTTCACCCATCATAGGGTATTCAGCTAACCCTTACTTCTGTGTCCAATATTGGTGTAAACTGTGCGGTTGTCTGGGGTGCCAAGTATTGAAGTTCCAACTCCAATGAGGTTGGAATTGAATTCTAAATTCCCCCAACCTTGATTCTAGTTCTTTAGCACCTACCTTGTGTCATGACTGACATGCTTTCTCTTTGGCAATTAAATCATTGCCAGGACCCAGGGATGGAAACAAGCAGAGGTTTTGGAGTAACTATTCTGTTGACTAATAAAGACCCCTTGATAGTAATCTGGATAGAAACAACACTTGCATGAAGCAGGAAAGTCATCTTGTCTTCATATTGTCTTTTTGTTGTTTTGTCTTCGTTTGTATTATCTTGCTACATATATTTATTTCTTCCTGTTCTTAATTTCTTCTTGTCCACTTTATATCTCCACTAGATTGCTAGCAAATGAGTTCAAGGTGGCAGCTGACTAGTATAAACTCCATAGCATCTATTAGGAAGACAGATACATTGTGGGTATAGAATTATCATTGGTGATGAGATATGTCCTTACAATGATGTAAAAATAATGACATTACATTTGGGAGTGATAAGTTTAAGTGACCTTAATTGTTATCACAATTGTTAGTTCATAAACAGCTATCCTTATCTCATAGCTGTTTCCTAGATAAGATTGTAACATTATGGGATTTACTTAATTAGAATTAGTTTTTTTTCTGTTGTGAATATCAAAATGACTTTTATGTTCCCACAAAACAAATAATTCACCGTAGCTTAAAATCAAGATGTGCACTACTTTGTACATGAAAGATAATCCCTTGATTGAAATAGGCTAATTGGGGTTAGCTTCTGTTAGTACAGACTCAGGAAATAGCTTTGGTAGATTTTAGCATATGGATAAATCCTTTCTCCAAACTTCCCATGATGAAAAATATCTTTCAGTTGGATATCTTTTAAAGAATTTGATGCATAAAGAAAAAATCTTATCAGTCATGAAATGTTTGTCCATTTCCTCTTGATATGGATAATGAATTCCCTATCCTATTAACAGAGGTTGGACTCATGAATACCAAAGAGATGGCATTCCAACTTGGGTTTTTTTTTTTTTATCCCTTCCTTTAGCCTGTTTATTTCATTTTGGTTTTAAGACTAATAAAAACAAGTTTAAATTGCTTCCTCACTGCAGACATCATCTATCACCTATTCTTATGGTACTGCTCATGGCAAAAACATTAAATAATAGGCTCTACTTCACAGATTCATTTCACAGAAATTATTTTTAAGGTCTATGTATTTTCACCCTTACAAATAATATAGTTTCTTTTTAGAAGACCATAATGACTATTAAAATCATCAACGTTTTTTTCTAAAAAACATAAGGCCAATTACCTGGACTTTAAATATTTAATTTATAAAAGAACTTCAGGTTGGATGCACCTGTGACTTGGAAATGCAACTGTAAGTGCATTTAATAGTAAGACACTTAAAAATTATAAAATATTCTGGGGCGCCTGGGTGGCTCAGTCAGTTGAGCGTCCAACTCTTGATTTCGGCTCAGGTAATGATCCCAGGGTCATGGGATTGAGCCCCACATCAGGCTCCACACTGAGCGTGGAGTCTGCTTAAGATCCTGTCTCCCTCTGTCCCTCTCCCCTGCTCGTGTGTGTGTAATTTTTCTTTATTAAACAAATAAAGGAAATGATGAACTTAAAAAAAAGTAGCCAAACTAAATTGGTAGAACTAGGGACTGGATATATTGATGAGGAGATGAAGGGAGGAATCAAAGATAACTTTGGGATTTAGAGAATGAACAGTGGTTGTAATATAACTAGAATGATCAAACAGGGCCCTGGTGTGGAGGATTTGTAGAAGTTCAGTGTGAGGTAACAGAGGTGGACACACCGGAGTAAAAATATGTAGTAGGAACTAGAAGAAGTGAGATCATGGCCATAGAAGTGGATCAGAGCTAGAGCTTTAGATTGGAATGTCCCTCGATGGCCATTAATTGAAGTAGCATTAGTTTTTTTCATTTATCTCTCCCTTTCCTCCAATTTGTTGCCTGCCTTGTTCTTTGACTCCTAGAGCATTTAATCAAAACAAGGGGAAGATACTAAATTTAGGAAATTTTGATTGATTGGCTGAGGCTGGTTGGTTAGCTGGTTGGTGATTGATTGATTAACTGATTGATTCATTCATTCATGGGAGCTTCATGAACCAGGGAATGCTTTGGTTTGAATACAATATTTCCACATGATTTTGCCTCTGAGAATCTTACAATCTAGTACCTTTGGGGTGTTTTGTATATCTATTGCTGTCTAACAAACCACCCAAAACTTAGTTGCTTAAAACAATAACAATTGTTTATTTGTTCATAATTCTGTAATTTGGGTATGGCTTCATGGGGAAATTTGTCTCTGTTCCCTGAAGCATCTACTGTGGATGGAATATCAAAGATGACTTTTCACTCAGAAATATGGTGCCTTAGCTAGGATGGCTGGAGAATGAGGTCATGCTTGAGCTGAGTTTTGAAGGACAAAAATGAAGAACAAATGGAAGGAGAAGGGACATTAAAAAGAGGAAGAAATGAAAGAAAAAGAAGAAATGATGATATAGGTAAGACTGAGAAACAGTATACAATGATGTATTCAGGGAAGCTCAGGTAGATCAGTGTGTGAAGAGTCCAAAGAAAGGAGACAGAAAAAGGAATATGTGGATAATTGTAGGAACTAAGGCTACAGAATTAAGCAGGGATAAATCACAAAGGATCATGTTTGTTGAAACAGAGCCTAAAGCAGGGAATGTTGATAACGGCAATAGTGAAGGGTCTGTGAAGGAGGAAGAGTTTACAGGAAATCAGAAGGAACAGGCAAAAGTAAGAAACAAAGCCAAGAGACAAGGTTATCACAGAAGTAGAGGAAGAAAGGGTATTAAGGACAACATGATTGGGGTACCTGGGTGGCTCAGTCAGTTGAGCATACATCTCTTGACTTCGGCTCAGGTCATGATCTCAGGGTCGTGGGATCTAGCCCTGCATTGGGCTCTGTGCTGGGTGTGGAGCCTGCTTGGGATTCTCTCTCTATCTCCCTTTAACCCTCTCCTTTACCCATACACACACTCTCTCTCTCTCGATAAGATAAATTTTAAAAAAGTAATGAAAAAAATAAGGACAACATGATCAACAGGATCAAATGCTCTGTAGAGGTTAAAGAAGATGTGGAATAAGAAGCCAAAGCATAAGAGAGTCTTAAAAACTGAGAACAAACTGAAGGTTGATGGGGGGTGGGAGGGAGGGGAGAGTAGGTGATGGGCATTGAAGAGGGCATCTTTTGGGATGAGCACTGGGTGTTGTATGGAAACTAATTTGACAATAAATTTCATATAATACAATAAATAAATAAATAAATAAATAAATAAATAAATAAATAAATAAATAAATAAGAAGTATCAGTTAGATTTAGCAATGAGAAATGCTGGCCTTACTAAGACCAGTTTTAGCAGAAGCAGAAGCCTAATTACAATGGATTGAATACTTAGTAGGAAGTAAGGAGATGAAATGGAGGAGAATGAGAACAGTAGCTAGAGGGAGATGGGGATGGAGAAAATTGGTTAATTTATTTAAGATGGGAGAGGCCTTGGCATATGTGAAAACTAGCTGGTAAATAACAAGTGAAATATGTTTATTGAATGTGTATTATGTCCCTGGATGAAGACATGGAAGTTCAGAGAAATTTAGCCACTTGTTCCAGGTCATACAGCTAAGAAGAGAAGGAGCAGGGATTTGAACCTAGATACTTGTGGGTGTTAAAATTGCCTGCTTCTTAAATCAGCCATGTATTTGTAGTGTAGAAGTAACATAGATGGAGAACAAGTGGGCTCAGCTTTGGCTAGTATTGGGAAAGAATAATTAAGTCTTTGTAGTTTTTCATTTCAGAAAAGTAGTGAATATGTTATTTAAATATGCCATAGTATCAAATCCCAGCCTGTGGAAATCAAATCCCAGCTTTTTGTGATATTTTGGTAAACATTGCCATGATACATAGTGGAAAAAGTGGCTCAAGGGAAAGGGAATTAATGATGTCTGGGAAGGAGCCAGCTGTATGGTTATATGTGTGGAAAATCAGTTTTTAGGAAAGCATTTTTCCTTTTCCTATCAGTGTCTTCACTTGTCAAATATTAAAAACTAGATATAGGTCCAAAACAAAATTGGCCCATGGGAAAGACAGCAGTCAAGGTTATCAAAACATCAGAAAACACTAAATTGTCCCACCTACTCAGAAACTGCAAAATGATCAAAATGCATATGTGGCCAACTGGGCCATCTGTTCTAGCTAGCAATGGCCTGGTCAGTGTTTGCAATGCAGACACCTGTCAGAGAAACTCGTGTGTTGCAGGAAGCACAGATTTGGTGTTTTTGCAGGTCACCCTCTTCGTTTTGAGTCAAAATGAAACAAATGTTTTGGCATTAGAATCCTGAATATGATACATCCTCCTTCTGATGGAATATGGAAGTATGGTTTGCATCCCTCACTGTGGTTGGCAATCCTATGGCACTTAATACAAACATCAGAACATGGAAAACCAAGATGTATTTCCCTTCCCTGCTCCTTGCTAACTGCAGTTATCTCTGATTTGTAAAATAGAAAAGGAAGGAATGGTAGCAATATTATTAGTGTTAGCTAATACCTATTTGTGTCAGACATTGTGTTAAGTCCTTTGCATGTATTCACTCAATTACTGCATTTCAGATGGTTTGGAAAGATATAATCTGTGTGGAAACGAAAGCTAAGAGAGTTTGAGTGACTTGCCCAAAGATTTATAGGAAATGCTCTGAGAATAGAATCTGGGTCTCACTCCAGACTCAGCCATAAAGTTATATTCTTTTTTGTGTCTGAAGAGAATGTGGTTGGTGATATTTTCTAGATGGCTTGAGATTCAAGATAGTTTAGATCTGCCCATTACCCTTTGCCTTACTGAGCATTAGGGTCTCAGCCAGAGGTTCACTTTGTAATAAAAGCCAGAGTTATGACTTGACTCCAAGTCTTGTGTTTAAAAATTGACCAAGAGTAAAGCCAAACCCTAATCACCTTCCCATCTGTAGGAATAAGAATAGAGAGCAACCTGCGGTCAATCTGCTGTCAGAAGCATGTATGTTGTGGGTGCGTGGGTGGCCCAGTCGATTAAACTCTTGGTTTCGCCCTCAGGTCATGATCTAATGGTTTGTGAGTTTGAGCCCTGTGTCAGGCTCTGTGCTGACAAGGTGGAGCCTGGTTGGGATTCTCTCTGTCTCCCTCTCTCTCTGTCCCTCCCCTACTCATTCTCTCTCTTTCTCTCTCTCAAAATAAATAAATAAACTTGAAAAAATATAAAAAAGAAGTATATATGCTGTTACAGACAAACATTTGGATAGATATTTTTTGGAGGGCTTTGTGAATATCCCTTACCTGAGGACAGGGAAATAAATTGAGTATTAATTCTTAACTGAATTCTAGTGTTGTAATATTCCATCCCCATCCTAGGCACAAATGACTGTGCAATTTAGATGCATCTATTAGAGCTAAAATTTTTGAAGTAGGAAATTCCATCGTGCATTTCTGCTAGTGTGTTAGACCTTGCATTTGGAGGAGGCCCATTTCCTCACCTCTAGGTAGCTTCTGGCAGACTCCAGGTGGGAGTTTCTAATATCTCCACCTACTCTTGTTTTCAGAGTAGGCAGAGACTCCTCAATCACTTTTTTGGATGGGTCATTTCTCAAGAGCTCTGAGATGTGTGTACTTGAAAGTTGGGACAAGAAGAGGACAAACACCTATACAATTGATAAGTATTCAACAATTCGATAACTATTTACCAAAGTAGATACCAGAGATAAATGCTGAATAAGTCAAAGTCCTACTGTAAGGACAAACTGACTGTGTTGTGGTTGTAAAGATTAGGGTAAGTACAAATGCCAAGGGAGCAAAAGAGGGACAGCTTCTTAGATAAAACATGAAGATGCTTAATTTTGTGTGTGTGAAATTGAAAGATCAGGAAGGAGAGCTATATTCAAGAAAGCAGGACCAGCATGTGTCAAGGCTGGAGGCAGGAAAGAACATGGCATTTATGAATAACTGGAAGAAATTTAGCATAACTTGAGAGAGGAGATGGAAAATGGGATCCTGAGAAGAATGCTAGACCAGAAAGAGCTTATGTCCATAATACGGAGTCTATACTTGAGGATGTTTCAGCAGGAGGTCATTATGACCAATTTGTATTTTAGAAAGATCACTGAGCACAGAATATGGAGAATTGGTTAGTTAAGGACAGGAATGAAAGAGGGACACTTTTGGTAGAAATCCAGGGAAGAAGTGATGGATGTAAGCAAAGGTGGTGGTGGAAGACATGGAGAGAAGTGCATTCACTTAAGAGATATTAGAGAAGTAGAATCTATAGGTTTGGAAGTGGGAGTTGAGGGAGAGTGATGAGTCAGAGATAACACTCAGGTTTCTGACCTGGGTAGAAAGTGATGGTCTTCATTCTGATAGGGAACACATCAAGGATGATGAGTTGAGTCAGACATGTTGGAATATTCAGATAGAACTCTCCAATATGCAACAATAAGGAAGTTAGGGAAGGTGTTTGGCTTGAGAAATAGATTGGGCATGAGCTATTTTCCATAGATGAGAGTTGAATCCATCAGATTGGATAAGATCACCCCAGGAGAAGGAAAGAGAGAAAAGAGGAGTGAATTAAACTCTGAGGTATACTAATATTTATGGCAGGGGCAGGGAGGAATTTGCAAAAGACCCGAGAAAATACAGTTAAGAGGTAGGAGATACCCGAGTGGGTGGGTATCCCAGAGGCCAAAGAAGAGAGCATTTCCAGAAGGGGTGAAGAAGCCAACAGGTCAAAGGAGTAAGGGAAGTCAAGTACAATAAAGCCTGAAGAATGGCTATATGTTATAGCAGTATAGAGGTGTTGGTGAACTTGAGTTGGACTTTCTATGTCTAGGAATTTTTCAAGTTCTAAAAAAATAAGTGAAAGTAACTAATTTTTTATTTCAATTAAAGCCTGAAATATTGTTTTTTAACCAAGGAGACTTTATTTTTTTCAACGTTTATTTATTTTTGGGACAGAGAGAGACAGAGCATGAACGGGGGAGGGGCAGAGAGAGAGGGAGACACAGAATCGGAAACAGGCTCCAGGCTCTGAGCCATCAGCCCAGAGCCTGACACGGGGCTCGAACTCATGGACCGTGAGATCGTGACCTGGCTGAAGTCGGACGCTTAACCGACTGCGCCACCCAGGCGCCCCAAGGAGACTTTTTTTAATAACTAAAATTTTAGGATGTGAATTGATAATTTTTTCATATTTTGAATCAGATTTTTTTTCAGAAAACAGTATCACATGGTATGTTTCTAAAAACAGTACACATTGTTAAACTTTTTAGATAGAGATTAGTTCCCAAAGTGAAAATAAAATCAGCCATGCATCAGGCTTTATCCTGTTAATGCTCAGTGTAATTATAATATAAAGTATTACTAATGTCAGTAGATGGTATGAAAGCAATAAAAGCATAATAATAGTAATAACTTATATTTGATAATATTTTGTACTTTAGTATCCATTTAAGCATGGATAAAAGCTTATAATCAAATAAATACTTTGAGGGCCAGGAAGTAACTGTAATTAAGGAAGATAGTCATTTACATTCTTTGTGTTCAAAAGCTTTCAACAGTATAGTAAATCCAAAAGTTAATGCTCCACACCTCTATCCTTTGTGAGCTTGCCCTTGTATACAACCTTCCATATATATATATATATATATATATATATATATATATATATATATATATATATATATATATATAATTTAGAGGATAAAGCAAACATGTATTTGAGGGGATAAAAAAAGATGCATTCTGACATTTCATCTTAATTGAATCCCTAATGAAATGCCTTTCTTTCAGTCTTTCTATATACAAGTTAATCCTAAAAAAGTATCAGTAATGGCCAATTGTTAAAGAAAGTGAGAGATAGAAGCTAGAATCAATAGTCCCTTAGGAGTACATAATCAAACAAACAAATAGCTATCCTGCAACAAGAACATCTTGGTTACTGTGGGAATTCATGTAGTTATGTTATCTTTAGAATGCTTCTTCAAGAATGCTTGCTTGAAAGTGGCTTTTATGTGATGTTGCATTGACTCTTGGGGGTTGCCTCTCACATGTACTTAAAATATGAATTATGCCCTAAGTCTCTTGAATCTCTTCAGAATCTTACTCCAAGGAAATTTCATTTAGAAGGTCCCAGGGTGATTTCCATTCATCAATTATGAAGGAGAGATTCAGGGTTTTGAGTTTTAACCATTGCAATCTTTGATATTTCCAGACTATGCTTGGAAAAAATTCCTAAGTCTAGTATATATTTTCTTTTGATGTGGTCATTTAAGAAATAATAGGTATATATCCACTTTGTAATTTTAGCAAGGCATTCGAAGTTTCTTAGATTGTAATTAATATCTAACTTTTTTTAGAATAATAACACATTTGACATTTCTATCCAAAAATATATATATTGTTCATATATTGTTATAAATAAGTGATTGAATAATAAATTGGTTTAATTTCTAATAATAGTAAAAATGGATGCATTATTTCTAATAGTATTTGAAGTCTCTTATCAATCCCCTATTTTGCAACATAGAAATGATGAAATATACAAATGAGTAAGCCAGACTCTAATACCAGGATTTCCCACTCTTCCAAAGATGAACTGATACTATTAGAGTGACATAGTGATTGCTAAAATGTTATTTTGCTCTTCAATCCTCCCCCTCTCAGTTCTAGTCTAGTCTTGCTTTATGACTGATACGTGAAATAAAAATATTTTCCACAGGATTTCTCTGTACCCCTTAGCTGTTGTCAGCTTGTTGGGTCAGCTCATTCACTGCTGCCCGTGTACTCCTTCACTCTACAGATGGTAGTAAGTCGGTAAATAGAGGCAGTCACTGAGACAAGGTGGTCATTCTTGTTCTGAAGCCATAGACCTAAAAGTCTGTGACTACTTTATATTAATACGGTCATAGCCTTCTGCTTTGGAAAAATGTTTCTGGTGGTTAGGGATTGTGTGGTGCATGTATTCTGTATTTTGCTAAAAACAGTTGGTATGATAAGTAATAAACATATTCTTCGTTGTTATTTATTTGTAATTTATAATTCTCTACTTAAAAAACAATTTGAGACTACAGCACTCACCCTTTATCCATGGGAGATACACTTCAAGACCCCTAGTGGATACTTCAAACCATGGATAGTACTGAACCCTATACTCTTCTTTCTATACATACATACTTCTGATAAAGTTTAATTTATAAATTAGGCACAGTAAGAGATTAACAAAAACTAATAATAAAATAGAATGATTATAACAACATACTATAAAAGTGTATGTGAATGTGGTCTCTTTCTTTTTCAAAATATCTTAGTATACTATACTCACCCTTTCTTCCCGTAATGATGTGAGATGATAAAATGCCTATGTGATGAGATGAACTGAGGTGAATGACATAGGCATTGTGATGTATTGTTAGGCCACTGTTGACCTTCTGATGGTCATCTGCTTCCAGATCACAGTTGACTATGGGTAATTGAAACCTCAGAAAGCAAAACTATAGATGAGGGGGGACTACTGTATTTACAGCATAAAAGGAGTTATAAAAAGGAGCTCAGAAAATAAAGGAAAAGAAGCCACTTAGAGTAACTGCCTAACTCTTGAGTTATTTACTTTAGTTGAGTACTCAGTTTAACTCTGAGGCATTTCCATTTCAGCCATAATGGAGTACTTGTATTGGACTAACCAATCAACTATAATCAATCCTAAAACCAGACAAAACATAAGTGGAAACTGTTTTTGCTTATGGACAACAGACAGTGTAAGACCGAAGGTGAGCCTTGTGACCACCCCAGCTTTCTGACTCTGAGTGCAGAGCAGTAACTTGGAATCCAAGCAGAGCACAGTAATCTTGCTGAGATGAGGAGGCAGAGACCAGAGTTTGGGGCAGGGGAATTGGCAGGTATCTGTGGAATAGGGCACCTGGAGGGAATTTCTCAGAGGGAGAGCCCTGCCAGTTTTGTGGAAATTGCTCATGGATTCTTGGTTGGCAGATGGGCTGCACGAGTGCAGAATGAGACCAGACTGAGGCTCATACAGGAATGGGAACAGAATACAGATAGTAGAGGGTGTGTGGTGCTAGAGGACATTGAAGGTCTGGTGTAACCAGAGTGAGGAAATCATGTTGACACCTTGAAAACACTTTGGGCATCTAGCTGAGATACCAAAAAGGCAATAAAGGCCATTCCTTTTTTTTTTTTTTTCAATATATGAAATTTATTGTCAAAATGGTTTCCATACAACACCCAGTGCTCATCCCAAAAGGTGCCCTCCTCAATACCCATCACCCACCCTCTCCTCCCTCCCTCCCCCCATCAACCCTCAGTTTGTTCTCAGTTTTTAAGAGTCTCTTATGCTTTGGCTCTCTCCCACTCTAACCTTGTTTTTTTTTCCCCTTCCCCTCCCCCATGGGTTTCTGTTAAGTTTCTCAGGATCCACATAAGAGTGAAAACATATGGTATCTGTCTTTCTCTGTATGGCTTATTTCACTTAGCATCACACTCTCCAGTTCCATCCACGTTGCTACAAAGGGCCATATTTCATTCTTTCTCATTGCCACATAGTACTCCATTGTGTATATAAACCACAATTTCTTTCTCCATTCATCAGTTGATGGACATTTAGGCTCTTTCCATAATTTGGCTATTGTTGAGAGTGCTGCTGTAAACATTGGGGTACAAGTTCCCCTGTGCATCAGTACTCCTGTATCCCTTGGGTAAATTCCTAGCAGTGCTACTGCTGGGTCATAGGGTAGGTCTATTTTTAATTTTTTGAGGAACCTCCACACTGTTTTCCAGAGTGGCTGCACCAGTTTGCATTCCCACCAACAGTGCAAGAGGGTTCCCATTTCTCCACATCCTCTCCAGCGTCTATAGTCTCCTGATTTGTTCATTTTGGCCACTCTGACTGGCGTGAGGTGATATCTGATTGTGGTTTTGATTTGTATTTCCCTGATGAGGAGCGACGTTGAGCATCGTTTCATGTGCCTGTTGGCCATCCGGATGTCTTCTTTAGAGAAGTGTCTATTCATGTTTTCTGCCCATTTCTTCACTGGATTATTTGTTTTTCGGGTGTGGAGTTTGGTGAGCTCTTTATAGATTTTGGATACTAGCCCTTTGTCCGATATGTCATTTGCAAATATCTTTTCCCATTCCGTTGGTTGCCTTTTAGTTTTGTTGGCTGTTTCCTTTACTGTGCAGAAGCTTTTTATCTTCATAAGGTCCCAGTAGTTCATTTTTGCTTTTAATTCCCTTGCCTTTGGGGATGTGTCAAGTAAGAAATTGCTACGCCTGAGGTCAGAGAGGTCTTTTCCTGCTTTTTCCTCTAGGGTTTTGATGGTTTCCTGTCTCACATTCAGGTCAAGAAAGGCTATTCCTAGGACATGACCTAGAGCAAGACTTTGTCTAGGATCACCAATCCTAGACAAAGATCCTCAAGGATGATAGAGTTTGAATGCTGAATCTTGCCAAGTGAGAGGGCCTTAGGAAATCCTTGGGCAATATACAGATCTGTCCTAACAAAGTTTTTATTAAATAAAGCTTATACAATTTAAGATCATCAGTTAGTAGTTGAACTCCCTGCCAGACAATAACCAGAATTCTTCAGAGGAAAAAAAACAGAATTCAGAGTTTTTACATGGTATCATAAACAATTTATATATGGAAATAAATCAGAAAATGAGACTCACGTTTAAGAAAAAAACGAAAGGAAGTGCTTGGGTGGTCTGTTGGTTAAACATCTGATTCTTGATTTTGGATCATGTCATGATCACATTGATCTCACAGTTCGTGAGATGGAGCCCCACATTAGGCTCTGTGCTGACAGTGTGAAGCCTGCTTGGGATTCTCTCTTTTCCTCTCTTTGACCCTCTCCATACTGTGCGCACACACACTCTCTCTCAAAATAAATGAAAGAGAAAAGAAAAGAAAAAGAAGTCAATAGAAACTAGTCCTGAGATTACCCAGATATTAGCTTTAACAAAGACTTTAAAGCAGCTACCATAAAAATGTATAAAGAACTAAAGGAAAATATGTTCAAAGCATTAAATGAAAGCATGGTCTTAGTAAGCTTAGTGTAGAGAGAATTTTTTATAATGTTATTTATTAAGTCTAATGTTATTATAATGTTATTTATTTTTGAAAGAGAGAGAGACAGAGCAGAGAGGGACAGAGAGAGAGAGAGAGAGAGGGAGACACAGAATCCGAAACAGGCTCCAGGCTCTGAGCTGTCAGCACAGAGCCCAACGTGGGGCTCAAACTCAGAAACAGAGAGATCATGATCTAAGCTGAAGTCAGATGCTTAACCTACTAAGCCACCCAAGTGCCCCTATAGAGAGAATCTTAATATGACAATAGAAATGATAATAAAATGGCCAAATAGAACTTCTAGAACTGAAAAGTACAGCAGCTGAAATAATAGTTCATTGGATGAATTTAACATATTAGTTAGACAGAAGAGTCAGTGAACTTGAAGGCAAATTAATAGAAATCATTTAATCTTCAGTTCAAATAGGACAAAGTTTGAAGAAAAAATTTAGGTAGCTGTGGGCCTATGGTTTAAAATATGAATAACAGCATTTCTAGAAGAGGAGAGTGAGAGTTGGATGTAAAAATATTTGAAGAAATAATGGTCAAAACTTCTCGAAGTTTAATTGTAAACATTGATTGAGAGATTCAAGAAACTCAGGAAATCCAAAGCAGTGTAAATACAGAAAAATTCATACTTAGAGCCACTGATCAAATACCTAAAAACCAAATATAAAAAGCAAACCTTTAAAGCAGCTAGAGAAAAAAGATACTTTAAACATAAGTAAGAGTGACTTCTTGCTTCTTGTCAAAAACAGTGGAAGCCAGGAAGCTTGAATGCCATCTTTAAGAGGAGGAAGGAAAGAAGAAACAAAACTGTCAGCCCAGAATTCTATATCCAGCATAGATATCATAAGAATAAAATTTTAAAATGTATTTTTGCATAAATATCAATGGAAATGATTGATTGTCATCAGATCTGCACTACAGGATATTCTTAAAGATGTTATTCCAGTTAAAAGGGGAATAATAGTAGGTAGAAGCTTGAATCTATATAAAGTATATAGAAGAGCACTAGAAATGGTATGAAAGTAGGTGAACATAAAATATGGTGAATTTTTTTTCTCCTTGTAATATCCGAAAAGAAAAGAAAGTAAAAGAGCACAATCATATTAAATTCTGGGTTAAAATGACTATTTATTGTACCACTTTGCACCTGACCCCTTATACATCCTTTGTCATACTTCTAACTTCTTCACACCTTAAAATTTTTTTAATGTTTATTTATTTCAGAGAGGGGGAAAGGGAGGGGCAGAGAGAGAGGGAGACGCTGAATTGAAGCAGGCTCCAGGCTCTGAGCTGTCAGCACCTAGTCTAATGCAGGGCTTGAACTCATGGATCATGAGATCATGACCTGAGCTGAAGTCGGACACTTAAATGACTGAGCCACCCAGGCACCCCTAACTTCTTCACACCTTTAAACTTTACATTCCACACTTCACACAATTTGTAGGGTTATTACTTGCCCCTGAACTCTTAGGCCCAGAAGGGACAAATGAGAAAGTGATAGACTTAAACCTAATCATGTCAGTAATTATATTAAATATAAGTAGATTAAACACTCCAATTAAAAGGCAGAGATTGTTAGACTGGACATAAAAATCAAGATCCACATATACTCTGTTAAAGGAGGTGCAGTTTAAACAAATTTTTTTTAACATTTATTCATTTTTGAGAGGCAGAGCATGAGCTGGGGAGAGGCAGAGAGAGAGGAAGACACAGAATCTGAAGCAGGCTCCAGACTCTGAGCTGTCAGCACAGAGCCGAATGAGGGGCTCAAACCCACAAACTGTGAAATCATGACCTAAGCCAAAGTCAGGAGCTTAACCAACTGAGCCACCCAGATGCCCCAAGAGGTGTAATTTAAATAGAAATATATAAACAGATTGCAAGTAAAGGAATGGAAAAAGATAGGCCATATAATCAGTATGTATAAAAATCAGGTATGGCTATGGTGATATGAGACAAAATATCAAGACAAAGATTATTGCGAAAGATAAAGAGGAACATTTAATGAGGATAAAAAGTATAATTTGGTAAGAAGTCTAATGATCTTAAGTATGTATACTGTATATGTACCATTTAACGAAATCTGAAAATTCATGAAGCAAAACTGAAAGAACTAAGGGAGGAATAGGCAAATTCAAAATCATAGTGGGAGATTTTAAATTTAAGTCTGGGTTCCATAGTATACCAGGCAAAAAGTGAAACATAACTGTTATCTAGTCCTATCTGGTTAGTGTAGGGTGATATAGATGAACAGACTAGCAATAAATTCTGGGAGGGATTTATGGCATACATACATAAACTAAGGACACTTTCTTAGTGAATTAATGTTCTGAAATGATGTGCATACAATTTTCAAATTGCTTTCTTGTTTTACATTTTCTATAAAATAACATTTAATAAAATAAATTTAATTGATTTCTGTGTGGAGGTAGGTTAAGAAAACATTATTTTGCCTTTTAAATGTACTTATTTAAATACAGAAATAGAGGGGCACCTGGGTGGCTCAGTCGGTAAAGCGGCCGACTTCAGCTCAGGTCATGATCTTGCGGTCTGTGAGTTTGAGCCCCGCGTCGGGCTCTGTGCTGACAGCTCAGAGCCTGGAGCCTGTTTCAGACTCTGTGTCTCCCTCTCTCTCTGACCCTCCCCTGTTCGTGCTTTGTGTCTCTCTGTCTTAAAAATAAATATATGTTTAAAAAAATAAATAAATACAGAAATAGAGTTTAGGAAGCCTAAAAATATTAACATAGCTCTTAGAAACTTTCTTAGGATGTCAGACAGTTCAACCAAGCACTTGTCTTTGTCAGTTTGAGGGTGAATTTTCAACTTGATTCCTGATATCCTATATTACAGATTAAAAAGAAATCCACGTGTTTTAGTTTACAGAGATGCAGGTGGCATTTCATTATGAAAATTCAGGCTCTCTCTTTGTATCTGTGTCCGTATGGAACACCATCCCCTTTATGCATGGAGGTGGCCTTAGGGGTGCCTTTGGGTAAGGCCAAAAAATTTTTTTAAATAGTGCTTTGAATTTTGTCAAACACTTGGACAGAGCAGGAGGGCACTTGGCGCCAGGAGGAAAAAAGGCATTGAAAAGGGAGGTGGGAGGACACAGTGGACAAATTTGGCTGACTTCACAGCGTTGCCTGGGGTCCACTCTGGTTTAGAATATGAATTAGGCAGTTTGTGATTGGTACACATGGTTTTATCACATAAAGAAAATTGGTAGATATTCTTCCCCCTTGATATTCTGTAAAATGAAATCAAGAGTATACCTACTTGTATAGTTACTAAGCGTTGTAGCCTCCTGTGGTCAAGAGAAGATTAAATTTCAGGATGACACAGAGAAAAATGTGCCAAATCAGGAGCAAAATAAAGATTAAAAAACAAAAAACAAAACAAAAAACCCCAGCATATTCAAAGGTAAGAATTCTGAGCCAAAGATTAACTTAGCTATTTCAGTTGAAGAAATACTAATTTTTCTTCTAGGAAATATTTTTTCTTATTCCCAGTTAAATTTTTATTCTTTTCTTACGTGAGTTTAATAGTTGCATAGAAAGATAAGCAACTTCGATCCAGCACATTTTAAATGGTTCATGATATATATTCCCAATAAAAAGTAGCATAGAATCTTCCGTGACTTACTACTTTCATGCCCAAAGGATACATAACAAACCTGTGTATGAGTAATTTTTTTTTCCAATAAGGCAATATAATGAACTAATCTTTCTCTGAATGGTTGACATTTTGGGGTACTATTATCAAACTGGGAAATATAAATGGTCTTGTTTATTGAGTTTCTCTTTTAAATGAGGGTACCACCTCATGGTTTGAATGCACTGTATGCAACAGTAAGAGTACATAAATATTTGTTTTGTAACAAGATCCATACAGAAATGTTTAGTTGGGGCACCTGGGTGGCGCAGTCGGTTAAGCGTCCGACTTCAGCCAGGTCACGATCTCGCGGTCTGTGAGTTCGAGCCCCGCGTCGGGCTCTGGGCTGATGGCTCGGAGCCTGGAGCCTGTTTCCGATTCTGTGTCTCCCTCTCTCTCTGCCCCTCCCCCGTTCATGCTGTGTCTCTCTTTGTCCCAAAAATAAATAAATGTTGAAAAAAAAAATTAAAAAAAAAAAAGAAATGTTTAGTTAAATTGCTTTAAGTAAATATTAACTGCCACTTATCTAGCTGTTGCAGAACTTAGGTAACATCTATGCAGTTAATGGTTATGTTTCAAGCAATCTAATTTCAGTATTACCAGTTCTTGTGTTTTATCACAGTTGCTTAAACTATACAACTGTATTTTACATATCACCTGGTTTTGTTTAATAGGTGAAATGTGTTGACTTATTTAAGCAGTAATTAGGGATAGTTAAATTTATTCTCTAACTAATTAATGAGCAAAGAATCATGTAGTTCTGTGTCTCTAAAATACACCCATGTCAAGAGGTGGAGGGAGGCTATGGATGTATCACAGAGGGCAGATAAGATGATCCTTTGGATGACATGAAGAAAATATTAGAAACTCTATATTGTTTTGTTTTATTATTGTCCTGTCCTTTTACAATTTCTAATTTGGGGACTATTTTATAATGTGCATAATAGTATAGTAATAAGTGTATATATTTTATGAAATAAAGACACACATAGTGAGGTAAATGTGCCCCAAATAGTTTGCTAATAGGGATGCCTGATTTTTGATAGTTACAACACCTTTATTTTTGACTTAAAATATGAAAAGGAGAGAAAGATAACTACTTTGTACAATGTCTGTTTTGGTTGCCTAAATGATTTCAAACGTACAATCGCAAATACCTAGTTTTAAAAAATATCATCAATTGTGTACTTACTAAACTGGGTTACCAAAGCTACATCCATCCCTAACAAGAAGCAAACCCACACCTGCTGTCAGATATGCCCTAGAAGGGTCTTTAAAATGTACCCTGACTGGATTTGGGAGAACCATCAAAACAAATCTGTTCTGATGTGTTTTTCCCAATTTTAATCAGGGTTGTTTTTTAAAAAGCTGTAGTGCTTTGGTATATGGTAAGATAGTACTTATTGCTTGCTTCTAGTAATAGACTGAGGAGTTTATTATACTTCCAGGACTGATTCCAAGACAGCAACTGATATTTTTAAATAATTATTCTTGCATTTGTTATGGCTTTCCATTTTATAAAATATTCTAACTGGTGTTATTCCATTTGATCTGTATAACATACTGTAAGTGAAAGATGGTTATATTAATCCCATTTTTCAGGGAAAGAAACTGAAATTGAGTGGCTGGGTAAATTGACCAAGGTTCCATGGTTTTCAAAATCAATGTGGGTGATCTAAATCAAGGTGTCTTCACTCCAAGTTCAGAGATTTTCACATTCTGTTTTTCAAAGAAACACATTCCATCAACTTTTCCATGATCCTGAAATGATACTAACTAGTGACCTGAGCTAGTCACTTAGAGTGAGGTTGTGTTCTATGTGTGTACAAATTAGGAGAATTCAACTAAGTTGATCCTTGAACAAGGTGGGATTTGTGGTGCTGACCATACCCCAGCCCCATACAGTTGAAATTCCACATATAGCTTTTGACTCCCCCAAAAGTTAATTACTAATAGCCTCCTGGTTGACAGGAACCCTTACCAATAACATAAAAGTTGAATAACACATATTTTGTATGTTATATGTATTATATACTGTATTCTTACAACAAATTAAGCTAGAGAAAAGAAAATGTTATCAAGAACTTCCTATGGAAGAGAAAATACATTTACAGTACTGTACTGTATCAATAAACAAAAGAATGCAAGTGAAAAAAAAATCTGCATTTAAGAAGACCTGTGCAGTTCCAAACTGTGATATTCAAAGGTCAACTGTATAGGTGAAAGAGATAGAAAGAAGAATAAAAATAGATAGGTGTGAGTGATTTTATCTGTCTTCCCATACAAAGAGCACTTCACTCCCAGTGAAGGTGAAATGTGGGTTGTGAATCTGCTGTTGCTTGAGTTTGTCTGAGTTCTTCAGCGCTCTAATAGTGTAAACATTCTCTGGGTTCATTGCAACTTTATTGTTTAAGGATGCATGTGTTTTGCATGATGTGTGACATTTGTGTAAGCCAACTACCAGCAAAACAGTGCTCTCTTCCAATGCTGGGCAACTTAGGGGACTTTTAAAAGGAAAATATTGATTACAAGTGATTCTTATGAGAAATATGACATGTGACTCCACCATACTGTCTTGGAGTAAAACTTCCTTGCCTGTTGAATGGGGCTAATAACATCCACTTTATCAGTCTCAGAGGATATTCAGGTTAAAAAATGTACAGAAAACCACCTTGGAAAAAATTGCTTTACAGACTGAGGATATATAAGTATTGAGTGTTCTACGTAGTCTAATCCTGGTGGGCACAGTCTATATTCCACAGTACAACTGAAGTCCTCTAGATGCCCCCACTTTAAGCCCCATTCCATAGCTTTTTTGTAAAAATCTTCCTCAAAACTCAGAGTTAGTGTTCTATGAATATGTGGTTAAGGAGAACACTAACATGAGGCCGTTACAAGGGCTGCTCCCATCACATGGGTGAGGGATTTTCAGTACAACTGCCTGGGCTTCTGAGACCCGGGTTCTCACCCCAGCTCTCTTATTAATGACCTTTATATTCTTGGATAAATCATTTTACTTTCTTGAGCCCAACTTTCCTCATCTGTAAAAGGAGAAGATTAAGTCAGCTGTTTCCATCTGAGCTGGACCCTTCCAGCTCAGCTCAAGTATTCTACGATCATATGGTACATGGTGTCACAATTGTCTTTCAGGTGGAGACTCTAATGATCATAATTACTCCTTTTGCTTTTAAACATTGCATCTTTTCCTCTTAGATTCATAAGCATCTTAACACGATTGTCCAAAATGACCCACTGCTTTGTCCATAGTTGCCAAGCTACTCATTATTGGTGGGCCCCCATTGCTGCTTGTTCTTTTTTAGTCCCTTTTGTTGGGCTTTATAATTTGAATAGTGGATGACTGAGGTTTTGTTGTTGTTGTTGTTGTTGTTGTTGTTAACATTGTTGCTTTATTTATTTTTTTTATTAATATGAAATTTATTGTCAAATTTCAATTTGACACCCAGTGCTCATCCCAACAGGTGCCCTCCTCAATACCCATCACCCACCCTCTCCTCCCTCCCACCCCCCATCAACCCTCAGTTTGTTCTCAGTTTTTAAGAGTCTCTTATGCTTTGGCTCCCTCCCTCTCTAACCTTTTTTTTTCCTTCCCCTCCCCCATGGTCTTCTGTTAAGTTTCTCAGGATCCACATAAAAGTGAAAACATATGGTATCTGTCTTTCTCTGTATGGCTTATTTCACTTAGCATAACACTGTCCAGTTCCGTCCATGTTGTTACAAAGGGCCATATTTCATTCTTTCTCATTGCCACGTAGTACTCCATTATGTATATAAACCACAATTTCTTTATCCATTCATCAGTTGATGGACATTTAGGCTCTTTCCATAATTTGGCTATTGTTGAAAGTGCTGCTATAAACATTGGGATTTTTAAAGCTTTTCTTCCTTTTGCCCTCTCTGTGTTTGGCCTGTTTCAGTTCTCCAGTTGCCTAGCCTGTTGAACATCCTCATCCCCAGTAAGTATGGAGATGAACTTGAATAGATGTTCACTCTTGACTATGTGGCTCTTCCTAAATAAATCCGTGCATTCCTTGTTTGGGAGAAAGAGCCATGTCCATTCTCTGATTTCCTACCTGATTTGGATCAGTTTAAAGTTTTTGGGTTTTTTTGTTTTGTTATACCATCCTTTCTTTTTGTTTTTTCTTTTTCTTTTCTTTTTTTAATTTAGGAAACTGCAAACTTCCTTTATTTCTTTTTCCTTTTTTTTTTCTTAATATAATTTATTGTCAAGTTAGCTAACATACAGCATATACAGTGTGCTCTTGGCTTCGGGAGTAGATTCCTATGATTCATCACTTACATACAATGCCCAGTGCTTATCCCAACAAGTGCCCTCCTCAATGCCCATCACCCACTTTCCCCTATTACCCCCCCCATCAACCCCAGTTTGTTCTCAGTATTTAAGAGACTCTTATGCTTTGCCTCTCTCTCCCTCTCTCTCTAACTTTTTTTCCCCTTCCCCTCCCCCATGCATGGTCTTCTGTTAAGTTTCTGAAATTCCATATATGGGTGAAAATATATGATATTTGCCTTTCTCTGACTGACTTGTGTCACTTAGCATAATGCCCTCCAGTTCCATCCATGTTGTTGCAAATAGCAAGATTTCATTCTTTCTCATTGCCAAGTAGTATTCCATTATGTATATAAACCACATCTTCTTTATCCATTTGTCAGTTGATGGACATTTGGACTCTTATAATTTGGGTATTGTAGATAGCACTGCTATAAACATTGGGGTACATGTGCCCCTATGAATCAGCACTCCTGTATAAATTCCTAGTAGTGCTATTGCTGGATCATAGGTGAATTCTATTTTTAATTTTTTGTGGAACCTCCACACTGTTTCCCAGAGCAGCTGCACTAGTTTACATTCCCACCAGCAGTGCAAGAAGGTTCCTGTTTCTCCATATCCTCGCCAACACCATCTTCTCCTTGCCTCCTTTCTGCTGGAAGGCAGCATCCTGATGCCATTGGCTGCCTGAGGCTTAGATTTTTGTTCCTTCTCAACTTTGTTTTGGTACTCCTGACCTTTCTGCCTTTCAGTTGTATCCCTTCTCCTTGGACCCTTAGCTAGGAATCAGCACATGTTTGCCTTTAGATGAAGAGTGCATAGATGTGAAAAGTAAGGGAGATGATTCATTTTCAGAAATACCAAATAAAAGCTGTGCTGATTAGTTACAATAGGTTTATAACCTATTGGAAATATATACACCCTCCCCCAACCTGGATGGAGTCCCAAACCCTTAAACACTTCACTTCCTGGTTCTTCCCCTCTCTGTTTCTTGAGGTTATTTTCTCAGGCTTTGCAGTAAGCATGCACCAAAGAACAGGGAGGAGGGACTGAAAATCTCTGTTTCACCTCAGGGAATATACATTTGTTCCAGTCAGACTACTTTTTGCCTTACATGGGCATAGGCAATGTCTGGGTAAAGCTGTAACCTCTGTAGTACTCAGCCAATGAGGAATCAGGAGAGGGACTTGTACACTAGGAGTTAAATTGTCTGCTGTGACTGCCCCAAGTGTGCCTGTCTATCAGACATGTTGATTAAAGCCTTGCTTTACTGTGCTCAGAGTCTCCACATCCTTCCTTTGATTGGGTCATTGGGCTTATTTCTCCCAATAGAGTAAAATTTTAATTTATTTCAGTAGAAGAATAGTGAGGAACTATCATGTGCCATGCTCTGAAAATGGGAGCCATAAATTAGAGAACCTGAAAGGTGGAAACACTAAAAGAGGAACAGGAAGAAATAAGAGAAAGAGGCATGGGAGTAAAAGGGACAGAGTGAGGGGATGGGTGCGAGTGTGGACATGGAGAGAAAGAGGTTGAGAGATGAGGTAGAGATAGATAGATGAATAGATGGTTGGGTGGATGAGTTGATAAAGGCATAAATGGACACCAGGACCACAACAGGATGGTTTACAAATTAATTTCCAGTTATCACTGCCTCTTACCTCCTTGCCACGGTGAACATGTATCAACCACAATTCTTTACAATACTCAGACAATGATGCAATATTTCACATTCACTGACAACAGATCCATACACCCAAAGATGAGCCATTCTGTACTACCCAAAAATCTTAGCTTTCCTTCTTGAGTGAAAATATTTGTTACTTGTATTCCATTCTGCTTCTTGGATTACCTACATCATTGGTCTTGGATCCAGCTCCCTCAGAACTACTAAAATCTTGCAATTTCCTTTGATAAGAGCCACGAAGATGTCTTTTGTTATGTTAATAAGGTCACTTTTGGAAAAGCCTCAGGTAACTCAATAATGGGGGCTGGTTGCCAGAGGAATCAACCCTGTGAACAAAGGGTTAGACTTTTCAATGACCTCCACCTGCAACCTCAGAGGGGAGAGGGACTGGAGGTTAACTCAATCACCAGTGGCCAACGATTTAATCAACAGTGGCTATGCAATCATGGCCCTATAAAAATCCAAAAGGACAGTGTTTGTAGAGCTTCTGGGTTAGTGAACACGTCGAGATGCAGGGAGAGTGGCCTGAAGGGGCATGGGAGACCCACACCCTTTCCGACATACCTTGCTCAATGCATCTCTTCTTTTTATATATTTATTAATTAGTATTATTATTTTAAATGTTTATTTATTTATTTTGATGTGGGGGAGGGTCAGGAAGGGAGAGACAGAGAGAGAACAGTGCTTTCTGGCTGTTCATGAGTTCTATCCTTTTACAATAAGCCTGTAATCTAGTAAGTAACCTGTTTCTCTGAGTTCTGTGAGCCACTCTAACAAATTAATCAAATCAAGCAGGGGATCATAGGAACCTCTGATTTATAGCTAGGTAGTCAGATGTACAGAAAACTGCCCCCACCTCCAGTGTTGGAATTGGTACCAGAACCTATTTAGCATACTTCCGTTTTTTATTTTCAATCTCTCTCTTCTCTGTTTTCAGCTTACAAACATTCTCAAAAGACTAAAACCCAAAAATAAACCCTATACTTGGTCTTACTTCCCCCTCAATCTGTTGTCACACTCAGCTTTCCTTCATTGCCAAACATCATGTAAAAACTCTACACTTGTTAACTTCATTTCCTCACCTTCTATTCACCCCTCAATACATTATTGTAAAGTGTTCTTTTTGGCCATGATAGTACTGATTTTACTTTCATAAAAGTCAACAATGATATTCCCTTAGCCAAATCCAGTGGTCTGGTTTTTTTTAGGTTTATTTATTTATTTTTGAGAGAGAGAGTGAGAGAGAAGGGGAGGGGCGAAGAGAGAGAATCTCAAGCAGGCTCTACACTGTCAGCACAAAGCCCAATGAGGGGCTCAATTTCACAAACCATGAGATCATGATCTGAACCAAAATCAAGAGTGGGATGCTTAACCAACCGAGCCACCCAGGTACCCCAGCATATTCTAACACCAGCTTCTTCTAGAAACCTTATAGCACCTATAATCAAAACTGTGTACATCAGAAAAAAAATACTAATGTTTAAGTGGTCCCTCCTCCCTCTATGCAAAAGAGAATACCTCCTACTGTGACATTCCTCCAGCATCTATAACTTAGCACTTCTGCCTTGTGCTTTAATGTTTGTTAGTCTCTTCAGGGTATAAGATCTGCTGTACCTGCTATCTCAGAGTTGTTAACTGTAATTCAGTACTTGTTCTTTAGTAAGTTATCTTTTTTGATACATCTTCATTGCTACCTTGCTGAAAAAGATTCTCCTCTTTAAAAAGTATTTTACTATAAATAAAGTTTTCCAAATTATACAGAAGTATTAAGAATGCTCTAATAAACAACCACAGGCCCACTTCTCAGCTCTAACAATGATCAGTTCTTGACCTGCCCCTCCCCCTTGCCCCTATTTTGAAACAAATTCCAGACATCATAGCAACTCATTTGTAAATATTTCAAATGTAAATATGTTGTCTAAAAGGGAATCAAAGAAACATAACCAGAGTAATATTATCATACCTATGTAAAACAATATTTCCTTAATATCATCATATATGCTGATAGTACTTACATTTTTCAAATAGTTGTGTGTATTTGCATGTGTGTGTGTAACATTTCTGAACCAAGATCCAATTAAAATGTCAGTTATAAATCACTGTCTCTTAAATCTCTTTTAAACTACAGATTCTCCCTTCATTCTTTGTTTCCTCTTGTTGTTAATATTGTTGAAGAAACCATATTTTTGTCCTAGACTAATTGTATCCTAATCTTTGTCCTTGCTAGTTGTATCCTTGGGATATTGTTTCAGGTGTTGTGTTCCTCTGACCCCTATATTTTTTGTTAGATCTGGAAGCTTGAGTGGCATTGGCATTGCTTGGCAAAAGGTATTGGGAGTTTTCATCAGGAAGTACATAATGTTTCATCAGGAAACTTCCTGTTTCATCAGGAAGTATATAATGTCTCTTTTTTTGTGATTTAACAAGCCATGATGATCATTGCCTAGATCTCTTAGTTCATTATGGGTTACAAAATGGTAATATCCCACTTCTTTTATTCCTTCTTAATTTATTCATTAGAATACTTTCCTAAAAATAAATCACCCCTCATTAACAGTTTGGTTACCTTGAAGTAGAGTTTATATACAAATTGCAGTATTATTTTCAGTTTCTAAGGATAATAAATTAGTTTTCAATAATGCCCGATTTGTTTTTGTGAGTTTGTAAAATATCATTTTAAACTCATGATTTAAATATACTTAATGTGTCTCAATCCATTGAAGTTATCCTAATTGATGCTCAAATTGTCTCATTTTTGGCCAGTAGAAACCTATTTAAATGTTGCCCAGCATCCTTGGTAGCTTGCTTGCTTTCTGGTATGACAAGATGTTCTAGGCTCATCATGTATGTTTCACTAACTAGAACTTTTTTCTCAAAAGGTTTACCGTTTACTTTTCATTGGAAATGCTATTTTGACAATACTATGTGGGTGTTGTTCCAGGGATGATTATTCTTTTTAGGCCTTTCTAGTAAGCAGGACTTAGAAGAGACAGAGAGAGAGCGCTCATGCACATGTCGTTGCGTGGCTAAGATAAAATATATCATGAGTATTTCAAATTTAGGCTTGCAGAATTTTTAACTTTAGTGATGTGTTTAGTTATTCAACTGTAGTAGTAAATGTTTAACAACATCTGCTCTCTGAAGTGGGAATGGGTGGGTGTCCTGACTTGTAGTTTTTGCCAGTTTTTGTGGTGTAAATAACCCCATCATTGATGATTTAAAGTTTAAACAGTTTAAATCACTAGGGACATAGAATAACATTACTGTATTGTGGAGTAATTTATCAGAGTTATTTTCTATAATTGTGCTACCAAGTGGATGTATAATTAAATTAATTTGCTTAATTTTATTTTTAGTTGTTAGGGATTGCTTTTTATTTAATTTTAAGAATTAGGTAAATAATTTACATGGCTGCAGAGTGTCTATGAAATCCATAAAACAAGATTTATTCAAAGAAGTCTAGTTTCTCTCTACTGTATTTCATTTTTTCCCCATCTCCATAACCATTTTATGTTATTAGAGTTTATTTTTTCATTGTTTTATAATATTAGCAAGTGTCTGGTTTTTTTTAAATTTTTTTTAATGTTTTTATTTATTTTTGAGACAGAGAAAGACAGAGCATGAACAGGGGAGGGTCAGAGAGAGGGAGACACAGACTCGAAGCAGGCTCCAGGCTCCATGCTGTCAGCACAGAGCCCAGCACAGAGCCCGACATGGGGCTTGAACTCACGGACCGTGAGATCATGACCTGAGCCAAAGTCGGACGCTCAACCGGCTGAGCCACCCAGGCGCCCCAGCAAGTGTCTGTTTTTGTATATATCTGTATCTGTATATCTTCTTCCCTCTCTTAAATAGAAACCTATATAGTCTCTTTATCCATGGTGTTTTAAAAAAATTAACAATATTTCTGGGAAACCAATCAATAGTAGTATGTCTATACATAATCCTTATGTATAGGATTTATTTATTTATATAGGTTTATTCATCATCACCTATTAGTGGTCATTTGGATTATTTTAGTTTTTTTGCTATAAAAAAAGTAGTAGTATAAGGCAGTGGTTGTCAACTTTTAACATCAAAAGATATTACTGAGCCCTGCTTCTTCAACTTTTGATTCAGTGGGTTTTTATTATATTGAATTGATTTGTTTATCCAAGTGTCAATAGTGTGTGTGTATATATATGTATGTGTGTTTAAATGATTTATTATGGAAATTTTTATAACATAAAACTAGATGTGATAGCTCAATGAATTCCCATACATCCATTATTATTCATTTTTTAAAATTTATTTTTTTTCTTTTTAACATTTTTATTCATTTTTGAAAGAGAGAGAGAGAGAGACAAAGCATGAGCAAGGGAGGGGCAGACAGAGAGGGAGACACAGAATTGAAACAGGCTGTAGGCTCTGAGCTGTTAGCACAGAGCCCGATGCAGGGCTCAAACCCAGGAATTGTGAGATCATGGTCTGAGCTGAACTCAGATGCTTATCCAACTGAGCCACCCAGGTGCCTCCTCCTGGCCCCCCACTTTTATTTTTTAAGCTTATTTATTTATTTTGAGACAGAGGGAGCAGAGGAGGGGCAGTCAGAGAGAGGGGAGGAGAGGGAATCCCAAGCAGGCTCTCCACGGTCAGTGCAAGGAGCCTGATGTGGGGCTTGAACTCATGAACCTGTAGAGATCGTGACCTGGGCCGAAATCAGGAGTCGGACACTTAACCAACTGACCCATCCAGGCTTTCCCAGTATTCCTCATTTTCAATGATCATCAACTCAGAGGCAATTTTGTTTTATCTGTACCCCACCCATTTCCCTTTCTCTACTGGATTGTTTTGAGGCAGATCTCAGGCTTGAATTTTGTGACCTTGATCAGATCACTTAATTTTATTAAATGTCATTTGCCTCCTCTATAATGTGGAAATACTCATACATACCTATTTTTCATAGTGTGCTGATAAATGTTTTAGAACCAGCTCTCGGGATTTGTGGCATTTGTCAATTTGTATGACGTAAGCTGATTTCAAGCTGGCAGTATGACATCACTGAGTAGGGAAGAGGTGGGAAGGGAGGTGTTCAGTGTTCTGCAGCCAACGTAAGTTAGCTCCACCATCCCATTGCTATTTCATAGGGCAGTGGTGAGGATTTATTGCGGGGTGGGGGGAAGTACAGGTCCTATAGTAAACATAAGTAAATGGTAGCTCTCTTTGTTATTATATCTAGCCTCCTGAGACTCCCTTCTCGCTTGAAAGAGTCCTTCAACAAGTTCTCTCTCATTACATGTTTTCCTGCATCTACACGTTCAGTTTTCAGTACTGTCGAAGGACCCATAAATCACTGTGATCCCATTCACTGACTTACTCCATATAATAATTGGCTTGCTGCACATGATAATAAAATAAAAACTTAAATACCTTGATCCCTTAGGGAATATAGTAAAGAAGTGTTAATGTATTTGTCTCACAGATTTCATAATAGGATGAATATTAAGTGTTTGGAGGGTTGAGTATAAAGTTATTTTAGGTTTTTTTTGTTTGTTTTTTTTTTAGTCTTGTCATCATTAATTATCTTCTGCCATTGATAGAAACAGCTGGGGAATATTGAAAATTTCCATTTATAGTTATGATATAATGAACAGCATATGCCCAATTCAGTTTATTGTGGCTTGGCTTGCATGTTGAAAGCCAATAAAACAAGTAATTGTACTAATGCCTTTATAGATGTGGCTTAATGGTTTACTTACATTACTTTGACATTTCGTTCATGGGGATTTGAGGAATGT
Organism: Felis catus; assembly: GCF_018350175.1. Classification (NCBI taxonomy): domain Eukaryota; kingdom Metazoa; phylum Chordata; class Mammalia; order Carnivora; family Felidae; genus Felis; species Felis catus. The sequence continues at coordinate 80,930,045 of NC_058369.1, forward strand.
TAATTGTTGTTATTGTGCACATTTAAAAAAACTGAAGTGGTCTCAGTGTCTTTCATGGGATATCTTCTCTTCTCTGTGTAATCTTTTCTCAGTGGCCTAAAGGCAGGCCAGACCAATCCTGAAGCCCTGTATATTCTGTGCTCCTCTTATTCAGATTGTTGGAAATGTATGAAAGATTTAACACAGAAACAATGAAGTGTAGAGGTCTATCTACATTTCGTGAAGAAAAGTTCAAGTGCCACAGAGTTATCTCACCAGGGGAAATCAAATGAAATTGGATACATTATATGCCATGTTGTTTAAAATTCAGTTAATATTATGCTTACATTATATTTCATCCAGTATCTGTATTTGTAAGATTAAATATGACAACTTTAAGGGCACCAAATGTTCAGAGCATTATCATGGTGAAACTGAGTGGCCATGTTTTAAATAGTAGTATTAATGTCAGAATTATGTGCACACTCAAAAAGCACACAAAACATGCATTGTTTTTCCATTAAAGATAATCTGATAATTTCTATAATCTTCCGTTCTTCTGTCTACCCATTCACCTTACCATTTTTTTTTTACACTTCTGGTTTTTTAAGCTAAAAGGATCAAATATTTGTTACATTCTCCTATGACTAGCCCACAGTCATGAAGACCTGAAATACAGAATTGAGGTCTTTTATGTTCCTGTAGGGAAGCCTGGGCTCAATCTTTCATTATGTGTAATAAAGTGTACAGGGGTTCTTTTTCTATAGGGCTAGTATTCATTTCTAAAGCCAGTTGGACATAATAGGATCAATTAACTGGTAAATAAAATTTTCATCACATTGTCAACATTTGCTATAATAAAGAATAAAGTGGGACGCCTGGGTGGCTCAGTCGGTTAGGCATCTGACTTGGCTCAGGTCATGATCTCACAGTTTGTGAGTTCGAGCCCCATGTCGGGCTCTGTGCTGACAGCCTGGAACCTGCTTCGGATTCTGTGTGTGTGTCTCTCTCTCTGCCCCTCCCCTGCTCACACTCTGTCACTCCCTCTCTTTCAAAAATAAGTAGACATGAAAAAAAAATTTAAAAAGAGTAAATGCTCTCGGAGCACCAATGCCACCTTGTTGGAGTGTCTTTGCATTTTATGTGTAAAAACAATGGGTAATCAAGGTAATGAAATAAGGATGTATAGAGGGGGGATATACTAATGCCAGTGCTGGTGCAGATCAGAAAGGAAAGGATTTTGTGAATAAGCTAAGTATAATCAAATACTGTATTTTTTCATGATGTTTAGGATTTATAACTATATACTTAAAACACACACACACAAAACCTCCAATACCTCCATAAAAAATACCTTATTTCTGAATATCTCTACTCCTAACCCCCATTACAAGCCATCAGAGTACTTGGTTTGATTACTCAAATTGTATAATGTTATATTTATTAGGAATGCAATTATCATGTTAAAGGTGAACAGGCAGCTGTTGAATTATGGTAGTTAACGTTCATTGAATACTGTGTGCCAGGTACTATTCTAAGAGTGTTGTTTATATTAACTCAATCCACCCAACAATGCTAAAAATCAGGTATTATTATAATCCCATTTATAAGTGAGGAAGTCAAGGCCTAGAGAGTTTAAGTCAGTCTAGGTCACGCAGCTATTTAATGACAGAGGCAGGATTTGAATTCTGCCTAGTGCCAGCCCTGTTATACTTACGCTATACGCTATACGACATCCCATACGTATACGCTATACAACATCCCATAGAGAATATTTAAATGTAAAGTAGACATAATATATGTGTTATATTTATTTTTTTCTAATTTTTTAAAATCTTTATTTATTTTTGAGAGAGGAAGACAGAATGCAAGAAGGGGAGCAACAGAGACAGAGGGAGACACAGAATCTGAAGCAGGCTCCAGGCTCTGAGCTGTCAGCACAGAGCCTGATGAGGGGCTCAAACTCACAAAATGTGAGATCATGACCTGAGCTGAAGTCGGATGCTTAACCGACTGAACCACCCAGGCACCCCGTGATATATATTTTAAATGGCATAGTTACATGCTATTTCTGGTAGCGTGGAGGGGGACTTAAAGATTTCCAAAGAGACTGCTAAACAGGTAGTTGTGTAAAACATTACTATGTAGTGAGATGGAAATATCAGTGAGGTCCTAACTAGAGATACATGTAGAAATTTAACCAGCAACCTCTGCAGAGCCTTAAAGATGTGGCTTCTGTCCCCACCTCCCCTTCCCTGGTGACTTGTTTTCCAGGAGTGGAACAACTGATTAGCATATTTTATTTCTGTTGTTAATGCCAAGCTTGTTTGCCACGACTGGATTTGCCTGATTGGTGGCGTTTAGTACAGTGCTTGGCGGTTCTCTACGGAGCTCTTAGATGTCAGCTGTAAATCATCTGCTCAGCCTCCCTGACTGTGAGCTCTGTACCTCCCACCTGGTGCACTGGGCACAGGCATCCACACACTCGCCATATGCGGACAGAATCGTGCTCAGCCTCTGGGGGCAACACTGCAAATTAGAAGGTGAATTTGTAGCATTCTGGGCAGGCCCTTAACATGTGCAAATCCTGTTCCTTGTAATTTGGAATTGTGTTTGTAACTCTCTATACAGCCAGGCAAGACTCTATTATACCTCTCTACCTTGGATGGAGAGGAAAAGACAACTGCTTAAAAGAGGCCAAATTAACTTCCTCTAAAAACTGGATAATGTGGGTGGGCTTTTTGCAGTCACTGTCTTTCGTGAAATGTAATCAGTCTTTGATGGAGTGCTCCTCATTTCTCAAAAATACTTTTTTTGTGTGTGTAAAATCTGCATCCAATGATGATAATTTAATTAGTGGTATTTCCCAGATGTGCAGTCAGTCTTTAGAAAGAGATCTAGGTGTCACCTCTTGTGACATTTTTATAAGGAGCGATATTATTATAATATAAGTTAATCTTTGCTTGGCTCTTATCAATAACATATGTTGGGGTGTGGTAGTGTAGTTGATTGAGTTGGCGAATAAACTAGGATACTTTTTACTAATAACTTTGCCAGGTAGAATGCCTTTATCCTGTTTGAAGGTCTTTGCTGACAAATTTAATGATCATTATACTGTAACTATCTGTTCTTTTAGAGTTTAGGTTAATTATTTTCTTTTTTGTTTGTTTTATTTATTTATTTTGACAGAGAGAGAGAGAATAGGGGAAGGAAAGAGAGAGAGAGAGAGAGAGAGAGAGAGAGAGAGAGAGAGAGAGAGTCAGTCCCAAGCAGGCTCCACGCTATCAGTGCAGAGCCCAACATGGGGCTGAATCCCATGAACCATGAGATCATGACCTGAACTCAGATCAAGAGTTGGACGCTTAAAAGACTGAGTGATTTTCAATGTTAAAAAAAAGTATAGGTGACAATGGGTTACCTCTCTTTAAAGGTACATATTAGTTTTTAAAAGTCTTGTGGACTCCCACATGTAGTTTCTAAAGGCAAAGCTAGAATTTTTTCTAGAACTTTTTGTTAACCTCTTTTTTTGTTGTTTGTTTGTTTGTTTGTTTGTTTTGTTTTTTGGTAAATTCTCTCTCCCCATCCTGCTGCTCACTCTTTTAACTCCCCCATTATGTTATGTATTATTTACTATATACACAGTACTTTGCATTTTAGGTAAGTTTGAATTGTAAATCAATATTTGTAAAATGAGTTACTCTTCCTTGATAGCTTCTTAATAAATTGTGTCCTGTGTACCTATCACTGAGTCCGAGAACACCATCCATGCCTTCAAAATCGCAAACATATTTCTCTGAGAACCCTGGAGCTCTTCATGATTCTCTTCATTTCCTTGAGGCACATTATGGGTTAAATTGGGTTCCCCCAAAAGATATGTTGAAGCTCTAAACCCTCAGTAATACAGAAGGTGGCCTTATATGGAAATAGGGTCACTGCACATATAATGAATTAAGCAAAGATGAAGTCATACTGGAGTAGGGTGGCCTCCTAATCCAATATGACTGATGTTCTTATAAGACAAGCATGGGAAGACACAGAGACACAGGGAGAATACCATGTGAACTTGGAAGGTTGGAGTGATGTTCCTATAAGCCAAGGAATGTCTAGGGCCACCAGAACGGGGAAAGGCATGGAACAGATTCTCCCTCACAGCTCTCAGAAAGAAATAGCCTGCTGACTGACACCTTGATTTTGGACATCTAGCCTCCAGAAGTTGAGACAATAAATTCCTGTTGTTTTCAGCCATCCAGTTGGTGATACTTTGTTTTAGCAGCCCAGCACCACAATACGAGGCATAAAGCAATGAATTCAGATAAAAAACCTTTCTCCTAACACTGGAATTCCAATCTTTTTCATGCCTTGCCTCATTTCTTGCGGTACTTTTCCAGGCGCTATCTTTGATGCTCTGTGGTTGTACCCAAACATTTTACACAGCACTACCACATTAATATTTCTTTCTGTGTATACACAGTTCTGGAGGTCACTCCCCATTGGGCCTGCAACAGTATCAGTTCTTGACTGAGGTACTCAAAAATCTTTCTAATTCAGGCTTCAATTGCCTTTCTAGCTCTTTCCCTCCTGGGCCTGCTGTGCATACTACTGTATCCCAGTCACTTTCACTTCTCCTTAGTTGTCTCAGTGTGACCAGCATTGTTCCATTTAGAGCATGCTGTTCCTTTTGCAAAAAAAAAAAAAAAAAAAAAGTAACACACACACACACACACACACACACACACACACAAACACCCCAAGAGAATTTTACTTCCCTTTTAAGACCAATCTCTTAGTGTTTGAGAATAAACTAAGACTAGTTTATTCTGTGCCGTAAGTAGATGCATTTGCTGTCTCTTTGGACTCACAAAATAACGTACGCTTCTTTTATGATACTTAGAGTAATTTGCTTTGGATTATCAATATCTTTGCATGAGTCTTCCATTGTACGAAGCCCTCATAGCATCGTTAACTTTGTTGGCAAAAATCTGGCATCCTCATACTAGATCATAATTCCATAGCAGACCTAGAAACACATTGCTGATTGCAGGCTTCTGCTGTGCTCCTCCTGACATGCTACCCTTCATCACCTTGAAGAATACAATAATGGACTCAGATCAAAGCCTTTTCTGTTCTTATTTTCATCACTATTATTATCTCCTGACTGACTACAAGGATAAATTAAAATTTTGACTTGTCTCAGAAAGTCACAAGGGAGACGATTTTTGACACCAAATCTTTTACTCTTTTACTTCCCTCCCTGACCTGGTGAAGTCTCTAAACCAAATATAGAACTCCTCTATTAGTAAAATGTTTGAGTATACACATATAATTAAATATTTGTCTATTTACTTTTAATTTATACATTAAATACATATACTCCTGTATTTACATACTTTGTATATTATAGAACATCTAAATTTGACATTAAAATATAAAAGTTCTTTTAAAAAATTTTTTTTAATATTTATTTATTTTTGACACAGAGAGTCACAGAGCATGAGCAGGGGAGGGGCAAAGAGAGAGGGATACACAGAATCTGAAGCAGGCTCCAGGCTCTGAGCTGTTAGCACAGAGCCTGATGTGGGGCTCGAACTCACAGACCACGAGATCATGACCTGAGCCTAAGTCAGACGCTCAACCGACTGAGCCACCCAGGCGCCCCTAAAATATAAAAGTTCTAATATTTCCTTCCCAACTATAGAAATAAACAAGTGAATTCTTTTAAAAAATGTTTGGGCTATGGGACACCTGAGTGGTTCAATGGTTAAGCATCCAAGTCTTGATTTAGGCTCAGGTCATAATCTTGTGGTTTGAAGGTTCAAGCCCTACATCAGGCTTGGGATTCTCTGTTTCTGTCTCTGTCTCTCTGCCCCTCCACTGCTCACTCTCTCTCTATATTTCAAAATAAATGAATAAACGTTAAAAAAAACTATAAAAATGTTTGGGTTGCCTTTTCAGTTACAAACTGTAGGTAAAATAATTTCAAATCTAAAATTAAATTTGTTTCTCTCAAAAAATACAAATTAGAAGTGATGTAAACTTTACCAACAATATAAAAAGCAACATAAGATTATAAATTCACATTAAATATAACATATAATACATAAATCCTAAAAGAAGCCATACAGTAGAAATATAATCATTCATAATGATGCTAGGAATGATAGAATTTGAATGAAAGAGAAGAAACTTCAAAGCATTCACATAGCCATGATTTGTTATAAATGAAAACTACAGGGGAGAAACAAAATTAAATTTACCTTTAACAAATAGCTTGCTTTGTTAAAAACCTTTCTTGATGATCATTCACATGAGTATATATTCATATAATCCCAGTATTATTTTTTTAGATAAACCAGTATGCTTTGATTAAATTCAAATTACTAGATTATTACAATGTTTAAAATAATTATATTTTATCTAATCTGTTTTAAACATGAAGGGATTTTAAGAATTTTTAAAGACTATTTTGTAATCATTTAACTCATTTTTCTCATCCAGTATTCAAATGTTTGCTTCACTGGAGTGTGAATTTTAATAAAGTGTATAAACTTAAAAAATTTTTTTAGTGTTTATTTATTTTTGAGAGAGAGAGAGAGAGAGAGAGAGAGAGAGAGAATGAATGAGTTGGGGAGGGGCAGAGAGCGAGGGAGACAGAATGCAAAGTAGGCTCCAGGCTCTGAGCTGTTAGCACAGAGCCCAACACGGGGCTCAAACTCACAGACTATGAGATCATGACCTGAGTCTGTCAGATGCTCAACTGACTGAGCCACAATTTTAATAATATTTAAATTAAAGTAGTATACATCATATTTTTCTGTGATTTGTCTTTAAAAATGTATTAGTATTTTTTATGTGATTTGGAATCACATGAGCTGAAAACATGAAATGTATTTCATTGTCAGAATTCATTCATTGTCAGTGCTTTCTTATGGTACTTAAGCTTCCATCATGATGTAAATAAAGTGTTTGCAATAATTGTAATATCATACATGTTTAAACTGTATGTTTTGTATTATATGTGATTTAATATTTTTAAATGTATTAATTTCATAATAAAAGACTAGAGTTATCGAATGCAGTGCCTTTACCAGAAAAAAAAAATCATTGGTTTTGTAAGTCAGTGGGAACATGGATGGAAATTTAGGGCTCCTAAAAAGTTTTAGTAATGTAGTAAAAACCAACATTTATATAATATATTTATTATATACTGAGCATAGTTTGAAACACATACATTGATTATGTAACCCAGTGGGGCAGGTACTATTGTTTTCCATATTTCACATAGGAGGAAACGATACTCATCACAGTTTTCCTTTGACTGCTGTAAAATAAACAGATTGTTGTTCTTCTTGAAAGTAGGAAATGTCATGGAGAAGAGGAAAGCAGACGTAGAAGTCTGTTCATCCATTTAGCAAGTAATTATTGAATGATGCTTTGCAAAACCAATGGATCAAATCACTTCTTTTTTTTTTAATTTTTTTTTCAACGTTTATTTATTTTTGGGACAGAGAGAGACAGAGCATGAATGGGGGAGGGGCAGAGAGAGAGGGAGACACAGAATCGGAAACAGGCTCCAGGCTCTGAGCCATCAGCCCAGAGCCTGACGCGGGGCTCGAACTCACGGACCGCGAGATCGTGACCTGGCTGAAGTCGGACGCTTAACCGACTGCGCCACCCAGGTGCCCCTCAAATCACTTCTTTTAAGAAAGTTATAATCTAGTTAAGGAAATAGAAGTAAATCAACTATGATAAGCATTATATTAAAAGGAAGTATTAATCACAGAAATTCAGTTTTGCTGTGGTAAAAAATTAATCCCCAAATTTCAGCTTAATTAAACAGTTCTGTATAAATTAGGGATTTTTTGGGGTAGTTGTCCTCCATGCAGGGATTCAGCAATCTGTATTTCCATATTGTTGCTCTGCTATCTCAGTGTGTGGCTTCTACTGCCATTAAAGCAGTGGAATAAAGGAACCTGGTGGGCTCAGTCTATTATGTGCTTCAATTAGGACATAGTAGACTAATTTCTGCTTATATCCCATGGGCCAGAATTATTCATATGGCCCTTTGGAACTACAGAGAGGCTAGAGCATGTGGGGGAGCATATGACTATTTGGTAAACAAATATGACTATTTGGTAAACTATACATACCTTTACCAAAAGGTATGTATAGTTAATTGGGGAAGGAGAAAGTTGGACAAGAGTTTTTATTCTATAGGCAGTTGATTGGAAAGTGGCAGAAGTCATGAAGTTATTATAGAGGCTGGTGAAGGTAATTGGGAAACAAAAGCTAAGGTCCTGGAAAGGAACTGTAAGAAGTCCCTTCAGTACCATGGAGAGCACCTGCCATATAAATTACTGGGATACCACATGATGTCAATAGCAACTCCTTTATTCAGCAACATTTCATTCCATAAACTTCTATTATATGCCTATCCTTGATTTTGTGGTTAAAAAATTTGTAACACATAACTAACAGTCTAATGGAGAATACAGATAACTCTCTGTAATGCACTTACTAGGTTCAATAGCAGAACTATTCTCTGAGCGTTATGAGACCATGGAGATGTTCCTAATGTTAACCTTGGATACAGGAAGGAGTTGTACAGGAGAATTTCATGGAGGAGACGATTTATGATCCTGTATGTGTATTAAGTGATGAGTAAGAGTTTAGCCAAGTCAGAAGAAGAAAGGGTACTTGGGCCAGGGGTCAGCAAACTTTTTCTGTAAGTGGCCAGATAGTAAATAGTTTAGGCTTTTCAGGTCATAATGGTAGGCCTCTATTGCATATTTTTATTTTTGTTTTACAACTTTTCAAAATATAAAAGCTCATTCTTAGCTCAGTAGTAATACAACCACATAGGCTATGGCCCAGATTTGACCCATGAGGCATAGTTTGCTGACCTCTGGTGTAGGCAGAGAGAAAAAGTGCAAAACCAGAGGTGTGTATACATAGCTGTATATAGTTTTGTCATGATGGAATGTGAAGTTTGAATAAGGGTCATGATAAATGAGTCCAGAGAGATAGATGACAGAATGTCATGTTGCAGAACTTAGGCCTACTTCTGTAAATATGGATTGCCATTGAAGGATTTAAATCAGTAGAATGATGAAATCAGATTTGCATTTTAGAAAGGTATATATACTGAGAATGAGCCTGAGGAAGCAAAACTGAACTCGAAAGAGACAAAAATTAGGGAATTGTTGGTACTGGTCAAAAAAGAGATAATGAAAGCCTGAAATAAGGCATAGGAGGAAGGATAGGCAAGAGGGGGCAGATTGAAATGTTTTTGAAGTGACATCAGAAGGACTTCCTTATTGATTGACTGGGGTGGGGACAGAGGTTGGTAATAATTCTAAGACTAGTAATAATTCTAAGACTAGATAGATGGTGTTTCTTAACTGAGATAATAAATATTATGCTACCTCATTAATGTTCCTCCTTTAGCAGGAACTCTGATCGTGAAAAGGATCTCTGCCATTTATTAAAGATTTATACCATCTGGAGTCAGAAAATAGAGGCCCATTATCTGTTCTGATGTGACTCCTTGGGAAATCTGTTAGGAAGGGTATACGGAGCCTTTGCTCCTTTCCATCAAATAGATTGACTGCTATAAGCAATTTGTTTCCTTTGGCAGAATCCCCACTCAGGGTAAGGGATAAAGAACTCAATGTTCATGGACATAGTCCTAAAAGTGATGTTTGTTTAAGGCTATCAGTTTTTTTGGCTATTTTTAGATTTAAAAAAACCCCAGAATTTTATATAGACTTTGAACTTGACCTCTGTAGTAGACCTATACCATTTATAATTATCCAACATTTTTATAAAGTTTCCCACATTGTGAACACCACCATTCCAAAATAGAACTCCTGCACTTCCTTTCTAGAGGTGAAGGTGTATAACGTAGTTTCCTCCTACTATCCAGACCCACCCTCATGAGATTTGGATATAAAAGAGTGCATATGAGCTAGGGACTGAGCATGGGGAAATCCATATTCAATCACATGCAGTCATGAAAAGTTCTTATATATTTTTTGGTATAGTTGAGTTGAATGTTCTGTTATTTTAGTCCAAATATGGTTGATGTCAAGGAATGGGCAGTGGCAACTGTTGTGTTATGTTGGCCCGGTTCTATGGGCATCACTCCTTGCTGTACAGCATCCAAGTTTATTTTTCTGTATCTCCCAGAGAAGCTACCTAATATCACTCAAAATTCCTTTAATTAGGTAGATTGTATTCTGTGGTTTGCAACTGAGAGTAGGGCTTTGATGACATTATATTTTATATAAAATTTCATGGGATAGGGACAATTTGAGGCAAATCCCTAAAAAGGCTTCTTGGAGGAATAATGAAACAAAACAGAAAGGTTGAGACACACTGTCATAGACTAAATTGGAAACAGGATCAACTCACAGATATTACCATGACAGTATGAGCTACGATGGTCACAAGAGGGGAAAAGGGAGGAGGATTCACTGTTCCTTTAAGATGTTGGGCATTTAAAGCCAGAAGACTGGGTTATTCACTTAAACACTGATAAAATATTTGATAAAGCACTTTGACCTGGAGCTATTTCTATATGCTACCAGTCTCTAGTTATTTAGAGATAGCTTTACTAGAGATAATTCTTTTAGATCAGCCAATCTGGAGGTACAGTTAAGATAATCAGATCCTGTTTTTCATATAGAAGCTTTCTCGTATTAGCCAAGGGTTGTCATGCCCCTTGTTTATATTTGGCCTGGGCTTCATGCTTAGTCTGGGTGATCAGTCTGCAGATCACTTATTTATTTAAAGGGGAATTTTCTGTGAATGTGGTAGAAACAGAGAAGGACTGGGATATGTTCTTAAATCTGCAAATAAAATTTCAGCCTTTAATGAGCACTCCCATAGTCGGTTTACAGACACTTTAGCATTTAATTCTCACTGAATGAATTATTACTTAACCATTTACATGGTTCTATTAGGTGTATCTTATTATTATCTACATAAATAATGATGATAAGACTTAGGGAGTTTAAGTTACCTTGCTCAAGATTGCACCACTAATAAGTGACAGGACTGGGTCTCAAGTGGTCCCTGTAGAGACTAGTGACTTTGGACAACTTATTTAACCTCTTCAAGCCTTAGTTTCCTCATCTACAAAATGGGAATAATAATAATACTTCTTAGGATTTTTAATGAATAAGTGAGTTAATCTTTCCAAAATACTCAGAACTTTACCTGCATCGTTAAATACTCAGAAAATGTTAGGTGTTATTTTTCTGTCCAGAGTCTTCCCCTTCTTCTCCTCCACCTTTTACAAACTAGGATAAGCAGAGTTTTGAACCAGGGTGCTGGAGAGTAATTCTGGTATTGGATTAAACTACCTAATGCAATTAGCTGAGCAATTCTTTGGCAGTGAGGAAAGAGGAGGAGAGAGAGGTTTGAGAATCCTGTAGGTGGCTTATAGGGCTTGGAGTTATAGTCTGTAACAGTCTATAGTTTTTTTTTTTCTTAATTTTTTCTTATCTATTTATTCATTTGTTTGTTATAGTAAGGGCACTTAACATAAGATCTACTCTCAACAGTTGTTTTTTAATATTTACTGATTTTGAGAGAGAGAGGGAGAGGGAGCACAAGCAGGAGGAGGGGCAGAAAGAAAGGAGAGGAGAATCCCAAGCAGGCTCCGTGCTCTCAGATGGAGCTTGATATGGGACTTGGTCTCACCAACTGTAAGATCATGACCTGAGCTAAAATCAAGAGTTGGCTGCTCAGCAGAGTGAACAACCCAGGTGCCCCAGTTCTCAACAAATTTTTATATGCACAGTATTGCTAACTATAACACAATGTTGTATAGCAGAACTCTACAACTTATTCATCTTACATAACTGAAACTTTATATCTGTTGAACAGCAACTCCTACAACTTAACAGTGTAAAAACAAATACCTGATTAAAAAATGGACAAAGAACTTAAACAGACATTTCTCCAAAGATGTACAAATAGCCAGTAGGTATATGAAAAGATGGTCAACATCACTAATCATAAGAGAAATTGAAATAAAAAATACAGTGAGATATCATCTCACAATTGTTGGGATGGCTATTATAAAAAAAGGTGTGTTGGCAAGGATGTGGGTAAATGGCAACTCCTATGCAGTATTGGTAGGAATACAGAAAGGTATAGGCACTATGGAAAACAATGAAGATTCCTCAAAAAATTAAAAATAGAAATAACATATGATCCAGCAATTCCACTTAGGGGTAGATATCCAGAAGAATTGAAATCAGAATCTTGAAGAAATATCTGTACTTTTATGTTCACTACAGCACTGTTCACAATAGCCAAGGTATGGAAACAACCTAAATGCCCATCAGTGGATGAATGGGTTAAGAAAATGTAGTATAGACTTACTATGGGGTATTATTCAGCCTTTAAAAAGAAGGAAATCCTGCCATATGTGACAACATAGATGAACCTAACCAAGTGAAATAAACCAGTTACCGAAGGACAAATCCTGCATGATTCTGTTTATATGGGGTATCTAAAATTGTCAAATTCATAGAAGCAGAGAATAGAATGAATGTTGGTTGCCAGGGGCTGGAGGTGAAGGGAAAATGGAGAGTTGCTATTCAATGGGTATAATGTTTCAGTTATGCAGGATGTCTTGTTTTTTAATGTTTATTTCTGAGACAGAGAGACAGAGCATGAGCAGGGGAGGGGCAGAGAGAGAGGGAGACAGAATCAGAAGCAGGCTCCAGGCTCCGAGCTGTCAGCACAGAGCCCTACACGGGGCTTGAACTCACAGACTGTGAGATCATGACCTGAGCCGAAGTTGGACGCTTACCCGACTGAGCCACCCAGGTGCTCCAGATGTTTTGTTTTTTAAAGAAAGCCTTGCTGAGGTTCTTTTCAGCCTCCTTCATTGACTGGGGTTTACCTTTAAAGCCTCTTCCTTTCTGGATTTTTCTGGCCTGCAAATGTGTTAAATCTGACTTCTAGCCTGGAAGTTGTACTATGAATCCTACACACACCAGGACAATTCAGCGAAGCAGGCACCAGAGTGTGAGACAAAATATAGTTCTGGACAGGTAGCCAGTGTGGTGCAGTTAGCTTGGAAAAGCTAGGGGCAGACAATATGCAGTGACTGTTAATGAGGGGGTGGGGTTGTATGCAGTGTTAGGAGGAAAGGTAGCAGAGGTATACTGTGAACCAGTGGATGGATCAGAGAACTTCGGTTAATGCCAACTTTTACATAGCTCGTTGGAAAGGTTGCTTCTCTGTCAAATGCAGTGGCCACATAGACCTAAGTATAACTGCATGGCTTTGCCCTTTAGGGGAGCACTTTTGACCTAAAGATGTCTCACATCATATTCAACTCAGAGGTGTGTCTACCAAGAGGACAAAGAGTATCCAGTAACTATCTGATGAGAAATTAAGGTGTTTTGGGGGTGCCTGCATGGCTCAGTCGATTAAGTGTCCAGCTTTAGCTCAGATCATGATCTCACATTTCATGAGTTCTAGGCCTGCGTTGGGCTCAGTGCTGACAGCTTAGAGCCTAGAGCCTGCTTCAGATTCAGTGTCTGTCTCTTTGCCCCTCCCCTGCTCGTTCTCTCTCTCTCTCCCTCTCTTTCTCTCTCTCAAAAGTAAATAAATATTAAAAAAAAATTTAAAGAAATTAAGGTGTTTGGACAGGGGGTGGTGGAGGAGGAGGACCTGAGTTTGTACTTAGAGGAGGGAGTCCTCTTCCTGCTTACTCTCAGGTGGTTTGCTCTCCATCACTGGATTTGGACAGGATTTCTTTTGGATCAGGACAGGAGTCTGCCCCAGAAGTGAGGTACTCCCACTTAAGGATATAGGTAGGGAAGAAGCCAGTGCAGTGTAAGATAAAAGATGTTTTTACTCTTATGTGGATCCTGAGAAACTTAACAGAAGACCATGGGGGAGGGGAAGGGGAAAAAAGTTAGAGAGGGAGGGAGCCAAACCATAAGAGACTCTTAAAAACTGAGAATAAACTGAGGGTTGATGGGGGGTGGGAGGGAGGAGAGGGTGGGTGATGGGCATTGAGGAGGGCACCTGTTGGGATGAGCACTGGGTGTTGTATGGAAACCAATTTGACAATAAATTTATAATAAAAAATAAAAATAAAAAAAGGTGTGTTCAAGTGTCATTTACTAGTTCTGTTATCCTTACAAATCACTTAAGATCACTGGTTCTTGATAATTCTGTCTCTAAAATGGGAATGATAATATTTAGCTTATATAGTGCTAACTATGTGCTGTGCACTCATTTAATCTTCACAGCCACCCTATTATTACCATCTCTATTTTCCTGGAGAGGAAACTGAGGAACAGAGTTTTTGAGTACCCTGCCCCAATTCCATAGCTCCTTGGTAGTGGAGCAAGGATCTGGACCCAGGCAGACTGCCTCTAGGGTCTGTGCTGTCAACCTTTCCTGTCTACTGCCCCTCCAATAGTAGTAAGGTAATAATATGGATAAAACACTGGGCACAGAGAAGGCATTTGCTAAATGGTAGTGCTGGGAGAGGAACAGAGAGGGAAGGCAGCAGCAGTAATTCTCATTTTTTTTTTTTTTGTAATTGCAATGAGTGAGGAAAGAATCGGGTTGACATGGAATAAGATCTTTTCATACAGCTGACAAAAGGTGTGTAAGTAGCATGAATCCTCATACATTTCTGACTTACGCTGATAGGTGTACAATTTCAGAATGATTTTAAAGGTTTTAGTGCTTTTTGCTTCTAGACTTAAAAATGAGACCAGATGCCTTTAAATCAATGTTTTAAAAATTAAACATACCCAGTGTATATGTGTGAGCATGTGTGCACAGACTATTCATTATCTAGAAGCGCTATTTAAGAGCTATTCTTTTCATATCCATTTTCATCAGACTGGTGCTTCACAGATAAGGTGCAATAAGGATGTTTCCAGAAAGTTCTGTGATTACTTTTTACCATGTAAATTATATTACCATATAATATCGTGTTTGGCTTTGTTGAAATATTTGAGTACATTGACCTAGCAAAGAAGGCAAATAATAGACAAGTCAAATTCTGTAAGTAAACAGTTACTTGTATTTAAATCAAATGAAAAGATTTAAAAAAATGACTAAAAGGAACTCTATAATTCATTTTCTCTATTCACTTACAATATAACACTAACTCTTCAAACTAGATTTGCAGAAGGGTCTATTTTTTTATTACATGATGGAAGACTTTAGATACCCCTTTTAAGAAAAGAGCAAATGATAAAAATAAAAGCAAATAGTAATCACCTTAAATATTTGTCTTATCTTCCACTTCTTATGTAGACATGTTAATAAATTACTAAAACTCCCTGATAAAACATTCTACCATATTTTCTGGAAGTGTTTGAAATGATAAAATAATATTTATTTTAAGTTTTCACCATTTTATGTATAAAAGTTACATTTTCCACAAACAAAGATCTATAATATTAATGTACTTGCCCTTTCTTTGGAAATATCTCATCCACAGATATCTCAGTTCTGGAAAACCATGAGAATAAACCAGGATATGTTTCTACCCACTTTAGCACTAACCATGGCAAATTACAAACTAAACAGATTTGAGTGATCCACATCTTTAATCCATAAAATACAGAATAAACCCAAAAAGAATGTGTCATTTTCCTACTACATTGGTTATTTGGGGTAATAAAGTCTTCAGTGTGTTTCCTGGAAGTGAATAGCCTACATTTTTATGAGAATCTGTACATTTTATTTTAGAGATGGGGAGATTATAGAAATTTTAGTTACAGTTCTGAAGATCCAAGGTGTGCACATTAAAAGCATAGAAAAGTATTCCTGTGGGAAAATGGAGTTCATACAAGGTTTAGTCACAAACTTAAAATAACTGAAGACTTGTCAAGGAAAATGACATCCCAGAAGGCAAAGTAATGTGTATCACTGTCTTAAAAGAAATCATGGAAGCAACTTTAGAACAATTAAAGACACCGTGAGCCTAATCTTGCAGAAGTATAATGTGGATAAAGGAAGCTGTGGTACAGATTTGTATCCTTCAACCACAACTTCAATTAAGACAAATATTAAGATATTTTTAAACTAGATATTCAGTGGTGTGAATGACTTAATGAATTTAAAACACCCATACTATGTCAAAGAGTTATATTGACTGTTTCTTAATATAGAAATTACAGCTAGATTGGGAATATTCTATATTGTTCAAGTGTATATACACAGTATTCAAAAGGAAAATGTGTTCATAACATGGATGAATTTTTCTAGACAAGTTACCCATCTTGTAGAACTTCAGAGTTTGAAATTATGCTTTACTTTCTTTGCCCAAAGATTTTTCTAGACAAGTTACCCATCTTGTAGAACTTCAGAGTTTGAAATTATGCTTTACTTTCTTTGCCCAAAGATAGATCAGGAGAGCCATACTTCTTGAAGTGCTGATTTTCTCTCATAGTCCATAGTATACTTGGAAAAGCACAGCTTTTTATCTCTGAGGAAGAAGTTCCCCATGAACGTTTTTTGGATAAGAGTTTACACATAACCACAACAATGAACATATAATCTTTAGTATTGCTACAGTACACACATACACATGTAATAAGTATATATCTCCCTGAGATACATGTAATTAATTTCTATTATAGATCCTGTTTTCCTTTTTCAAGTCATATTAAAAACTCAGTATGTATCCCATTATCCAGCATGCAGCAGGGAAAGCACATCATAAATTTAAATTCATTATCAAATTCAAATTATAGTTATCCCAAGAATAGGTTCCCAAATCACATACATTAATTAGATGGCATATGTCTTTCATGACACAAGCCATTAAGAAGATCACTGTGGCGGATGCAGTAAATTGTGTTTCGTAGATCCCTGGAAGCTGAGTCTGACTGCTCATTCTCCTGGTTCTCATTTTATACTTGCACCGCTGCTCATTGTGTCTGCCTTTGTGAGATGTCCTCCCGTCTTTCTTCTGGTTATTTAGATTGTACTCAGAGAGCCATGGAACTGGAGGGGTTCTTAGTGATCATGGACCAGCAGTTTACAGATGTCAGAACTGAAGCTTGAGAAGGGGTTCCCTGACAAGGTCATGCAGCAGTGCATGGCAGAGTGAGGGGATAGTCTCTTGGTTGTTCCCTGCTGCCTCGTGTAAATAAAAACAGATATGGGAAATCTTGGCTTTTCTCTCAAGACTCAGCTCCAGCCTCCCTCTTTAATATCTGACTGGATAGCAGGGGCACTGGTTTGGATTCAGGCTATCCTATCCACTTTCTCTTTGAGCACGAGCAAGTTCCTTTATCTCCATTGTCTCAGGGTCCTAATGGGTAAAGAGAAGATAACAACACCTACTTCATAGGGTTGAAGAGCCTCAAATAAGTTCATATTCACGAAACACAAAAGCAGCAGGCCATAGTAAGTGCTTAATAAGAATTATTATAATCATTATTATAATTGTCTTTATTAATCACTCTTCTCCTATTTTGTAATTTTCACAAATACCACTCATTCAGCACTTATTTTCCAGATGTTTTATTTACAATGTCAGTTTGCTCCAGTTTTCTTTTTCCAGCTCTAGTCATTTCAAGATAGGGATTATGTCCTACATGTTTTCTAGGTACCTCCACAGAGCCTAAGAGAGTGTTTAATCCAAAACAGATATACTGTATACTGTATACTGTAAATACTATTTTTTTCTGCTGGTTTATATTAAGATGTTTTCTAATCGTTGTAACTCTGCCAACCCTTACATATTTTCAAAGAAAATGCCAGTTAAAATGTGGTAACCCAAATGTCCATCCACAGATGAATGGGTAAAGAAGATGTGGTGTGTGTGTGTGAGTGTGTGTGTACATATACACACACACTCACACACACACACACAAAGTAGAATGTTAGCCATAAAAGAACGGATATCTTGCCATTTGCAACAACAACATAGGTGGACTTAGAGGTTATAATGCTAAGTGAAATAAGTCTGACAGAGAAAGACAAATACCATATGGTTCCACTCTTATGTGGAATTTAAGAAACAAAACAAATGGATAAACAAAGAGAAAAAGAGATAAAAAACATAGACTCTTACATACAAAAGACAAACTGATGGTTGCCAGAGGGGAGGTGGAGGGGGGTAGGTGAAACATAAAAGGGGATTAAAAGTACACTTACGATGAGCATGGAGTAATGTACAGAATTATTGAATCATTATATTGTACACCTGAAACTAACATTGTATGTTAATTATACTCCAATTAAAAAGTAAAACTAAATAAAATATGGTAACAGTATAATATACTAGTGCTCTTTGTTAAAAAAGTAAAGAGCACAGCACACTCATAGTATGTGAAGATACATAAAAAGGCCCCAGAATACATGTTTGGGTGGTTCTAACAGTAGTGGGTAAAGGATGGGATATTTTGCATTACTCTCAGGGCCGTTGTGCCAGTCACTGCTGGATACTTCCAAACTGTATATTGGTACCGTGTCCATATTATTCTAAGCCCTGAGGCCTGGACAACATTTTACTAAGACACATTTTCAACATTTTCTTGGCTACACATTGGAATTGCTTGGTGAGCTTCTGAAACTCCTAAAACCCAGGCTTTATCCCAAATCAGTTGACTCAGAATCTCTAGGAACCAGACTTTATTCCATCGCTTCAGATGGTGCCACTGTGCAGCCATGTTGGGGAACTGCTGTGCCAGACTGTTGGATTGCAAGAATGTTGTTCTGTGGCGTATTTACTCAGAGCAGGGGACGATGTAACGACAGCAATATAGCTACTTTTACAAGTTGTCATGTAGTAATATGCAGTCTAGGCATTGACTCACTTTCTAGGAGGGGTTTTGAAGAATGGGGAGATTTTGAATATGAATCCTGTTACCAAGGCTGTGAAACCCTGAGACCTTATTTTGTTTGATTCATTTCCCTTCCCACATGATTGTGGCTGGAACTTTTGTTTTCCTTTTTGGTCAGGCTGACTCCTGCAGCTGTGTCATTTTCCACACACGCAGAATTTCTGCTTTTATGCCCAACCAGAGTGGAGTGGCAGTTCCTGAGTCATGGCCGCTGAGTCTCCTGTGGCACTCTGTGATTTCCCTGGGAAGTCTCTTATCCTCCCTAACCTTGTGGTTTCTGACTTGATGAATTTTGCCTCAAGACGTAGCTTGAAAAAATAAAAACTTGAATGTGAAAAAGGGCATCACTGGAATATGTCAAAATATATAGACCTGTTTTTCTGTTGCTTTGTCCAATATGACCTATACTTCTATTCTAGAAGATTCTTTTTCACTAGGTAATATAACATACGAGATATAATTTCTGTTGTTTTTTAATTTTTTAAGTCACTCTTTATTGAGAAAAATATTTATTGAATATCTGTGATGTATCAGGCATTGTGATACTTGCTTGGAATATAAAAATTAAAAATGTAGTTCCCCACAGACTCCTTGGAAAGGTGGTCAAGTGCTATGATGAGGAATGTATGAACTATTAGGATGACATGTAGGAAGGACACCTTCCTACATGGGGCACTGTATTGGATGCTTCCATGTGTATTGGATCATTTAATTCCCACAATAACTTTATGGTGGAGGGGACATGGTATTTCCATTTTATAGGGAAGAAAACTGGGTCTCAGATAGAGTAAGTCATTCACCTAAGTTCACATACCCAGGAAATGAATTTTTACTTAATTGCTCCTTCCTGGAAATGTTTTTATTCGTATTTTTATTAATGAACTTTGTTTTTAGAGCACATTTAGGTCACAGCAAAATTGAATGGAAAGTACAGGCATTTCCCATGTACCCCCACTATCCCCCCAACTCTCTACTATTGGCTACATCCTGCACTACAGTGATGCATTTGTTACAACAGATTAACCTACGCTGACACATCATTACCACTCAAAGTCCTATAGTTTACATTAGGATTCACTCTTAGTGTTGGACATTCTATGTGTTTTAGCAAATATATAATGACATGTATCCACTATTAAATGGAATAGTTTCACTGCCCTAAAAATCCTTTATGTTCCACCTGTTAATCTTTGCCTCCCTCCTAACCCCTGGAAACTAGTGATCTTTTTACTGTCTCCATAGTTTTGCCTTTGCCAGAGGGTCATATTGTTGGAATCATATAGTATGTATGTAGCCTTTCCAGATCGGCTTCTTTCATTTAGCAGACTGCATTTACTTATGCATGTCTTTTCATGGCTTGATAGCTCATCTCCTTTTAGCCCTGAATAATACTCTATTGTTTGGATGTACCACAATTTATTTTTCCATTCACTTATTGAAGGATATCTTGGTTGCTTTCAAGCTTTGACAATGATGAGTAAGACTGCTATATACATCCATGTGCAGGTTTTTGTGTGGACAGAAATCTTTCATTTATTTGGGTAAATACCATGGAGCATGATTGCTGAATCATATGGTAAGAGTATGTTTATTTTTGTAAGAAAATGCCAAAGTGTCTTCCAGAGTGGCTGTACCGTTTTGCATTCTCACCAGCAGTGAATAAGAGTTCCTGTTGTTCCACATCCTCACCAGCATTTGGTGTTGTCAGTGTTTTGCACTGTGGCCATGTAATAGTGAATTGGCATTTCGTTGTTGTTTTACTTTGCCATGCTGTCGTAGCATAGAATGTTGAACATCTTTTCATGTATTTGCCATCTGTGTATCTTTTGGTGAGGTGTCTATTCGTGTCTTTTGCCTATTTTTAAAAAATTGAGTTTATTTTCTTATTATTGAGTTATTGGTTAATATTTTATATCTGAGGTAAACATAAAATAAATCATCTTATTAAAAAAAAAAAGCATCCCCTGATAGTTCCGCTGGGAGCTGACCTGGTGCCCACAGCTCAGTCATGGTACTCTCATGTGTAATGTAAGCAGTTTTACAGAATATCAATATAGGACAAGGCCACCTTGAAACTGATGGCTTGAGCTAAAACCCAGACCACTTTGTAATCATGTCTGAACACAGGCAAAATGAAGAACACGGTGCAAATCACAAAAAATGACCATCTCTCTCTCTATGCTAACATGACTGTGCTGCTTTTTTATCAGTCAAAACTTTGGCCTATGCCATTCCTCATATCTCCCAGATAAAAATTATTAAGATACTCAGTGATAAAATTGTCCCACTTTCTGATAACATCAAATCCAGAAGCAAACCTACCTAACCCTGTAACCTCCCCAGCAAGATTAGGGAATGCCAGGATGCAGGACTTTCAGTACTAAAATCAGGAAATTCCCAGAACAGATAGATCACCCTACTCTCTTAAATGACTTAACACAAGTACAAATATTTTAACAAGCCTTTACTAACATCCTCTTACTGAGGTACTTCCCAGTTTCCAAGAATATTTGGTCTCATTTGCTGTAAACGCTTCCAATAAATCCAACCTCGTCATATTATAGGTGTGGTCCTGGTGGTCTTTGGTGATGGACTAAGACCAGTCCATAAAATCAAAGCAAAGAAAATACAATAGCAATGAAATTAGTAGATTACTCCTTAACAAAAATGGTTTAAATGATGAATATCCTTCTAACAACAAAATGTGGAAAGTTGCAAAGCTTACAGGAAAGTCAAACAGCATGATGAATCTTAACATGAAAGAAAAAGGTCCAGAAAATCTTGTTAGTGCCATGGTAAGAAAGACTTTGTTTTATTTGTTTTTATGACAGCTTCCCTTCCTTTCTGTCTCTCAGGAATCATGTCTGACCACCAGTTTGGTAACCAGTTTATGTGCAGCGTGGTGGCGTCTCATGTGAGTCATCTGCCCACAACCAACCTCAGCTTCGTCTGGATTGCCCCACCTGCTGGCACTGGCTGCGTGAATTTCATGTAAGTACCCAAAGTGTCTGTGACTGTAGGGAAGGCAAATATACCTCTCATGGGATTACATATAGGGTAAGTATTTAAATGTAGTATTTCAACGAGGTTGACCTTAATTAAAGCCACTAATTTTGGTATCAAAAAGACTTCAAAACCATAAAAAAGGCAACTTTAGTAGTTTAATTTTGCATATTTCTTTATACTTTAAGAGTTCTAGATTGGATTTTAGCTGACAAAAATATGGGGCACCTGGATGGCTCAGTTGGTTAAAGCATCCAACTTCAGCTCAGGTCATGATCTCATGGTTCGTGAGTTTGAGCCCTGTTATCGGTCTCTCTGCTGTCAGCACAGAGCCAGCTTCGAATCCATTGTTCCCCCCTCTCTCTCTGCCCCTACCTGGCTCATTCTCTTTCTGTCTGTCTCTCTAAATAGATAGATAGGTAGGTAGGTAGGTAGGTAGATAGATAGATAGATAGATAGATAGATAGATAGATAGATAGATAGATAGATACACAAGAAGATAAAAGTATGTGAAAAAGTCAAGGCAGTAGGGAAACAAAGTATAAAAACAAGTACAAAAAAATGCCATGAGGCTCCATGCATGTTTTGGAGGAAGATCACAAATTTATGATCATTAGTGCCAAGAGAGAAATGGGATCAGTTAGGTGAGGTGGTGGTGAGGAGTCAGGGAGTTTATAGAAACATAATGACTCTTTCATGTGCTTTCATTAAGAGGAAGCTGGGGAATGCAGTGAGCATTGTCCCAACAGCATCCTTAGGTATTAACGCTGCACAATGGTTCAAATGCTGTGACTTGTGACATCTCTCCGTATGAACTATATCCCTAGCCCTGGCCCAGAATCACCAGTCCTTCTATTTCATAGTCTTCTCTCTTTTTTTATGCCCTATATTTTTTTATTTCTAACGCATAATATACTTCATTTCTTTATTTATGTATGTTATTTATTGTCTGTCACTTCCCACTGAAATGGAAGTGCCTTGACAGCAAGAATTTTTTTTCTGTTTTGTTCACTGATTTGCCCCAACTGTCTAGAACAGTCACTGACACACAGTAAACACCCACGAAATATTTGTTTAGTGGATGTGTAGGCCAATGGAATACAGACAAAGGCAGTTCATAAATAGCCATTCTATGGACAGTCAGGCAAAACAGAGCTCGAAGGCATCTTGCATGGTTTTCGATTCTGAACCTTCTGCTCAAATAACAAAATTCCATAAAACCTGCATACTCTAAAATTCACCACTACCTTTCCTTCCCCTTTAAAAACATACAGTTCAATGTCAAGGGTTCCTATGGCTCCCACATCACTGATTATATACTTCCTGTCTATCCTCTGGGTTACCCATGCTGTAAGCATCAGATTAATCCTACCCAGCTGATTGACATTTAATCCTATCATTTCTCCTTCAGAAAGTTTTTCATACTTGAGCCTTTTCCTTCCAGTACCTTTTGCTAAGATGATTACAGTAACTTCCTAAATGATCTGTTCACCTCCAGCCTATCTCCTCCAGTCAATCCTGCACATTGCTGTCTAGTTAGTCTTCCTAAGGCACAACCTTGGTCACTCAAACTTGGATACTTAAACCTCCTTTCTGAAAACCAGCCCTTTGGCTTGGGTTTGAAGAGTCTCCCCAGTCTAGCTGCTTATCATCTTCTCTCTTATCTTCCACCAGACGCACTTCCTGATAGGGCACAACTCCCTAAACGTTCCTTGCTTTCCTTTAGCCCAGAATGACTTTTTCTCTCCACTCCAGTTATTAAAATCCTACCCATTCTTCAAGATCTGTTTAAAATGCCAGTGCTTCCCTAAAGCTTTCTAAGACATCAACAACAGAAGTGATGTGTACTGTTGCATTTTGCTTGTAGCTGATTATATTTTACTATATACTTATTCGAGTTAATTTAATGCCTTGGTTATTAGATTAGATTGGACAGAGATACGTTTTTATTTCTTTGTGATTGCTGCCACAGTTGGTACAACATCTCACATATAGAAATCACAGAAAATGGCCCTTGAGATAAATGATGCTCAGTGTTCTCTTTTCCTTTAGTTTAATAGTGATCTCTGACTCTTTTGGCACATCCATCTTATTCACGTTGGCGCTATGAAGGATAATCTAAATTCTTGCTATGCATAACTTCTTCATTTAAAACAAGAATTACTTTTTTGAAAGCTGGAACACAAAATAAACCTGTGTCAGCAGTATACAACTGCCTGTTTCCAAATAGATGTAGTTTTGAATTGAATCTGTTTAAAACTGGTATTTGATGGCTTCTGGCCTCAGTTCCCAGGGCATCAAACTCTATTTTCTTCTGAGAAGTAATTTAGGTAGTTTAAGTCTTAATGTTTTCTTAGAAAAATAATTTAGTCAGAAGTAATATTTATTGACTGAGAAGATGTTCGTATACCCTCACCCATATTTTCCAATAAAATTTGTTGATCTCTTTCTGATTAGTTTATGAGAGAGTACAGGAAAACTGAAGATCGAACTTGGACCACTGAAGCAATTTATCTGAGATTTTTTTAAACTCAAGTTGCAATCTCTTACCTTTATTTCTTTCTACAGTATTTTTGATGTGTTCAGTAGAGCTATATATAAGAGTTAGTTTCTGTAATTAGTATGTGCCCAGAAATACTTGAAAAGGATTGTTAATGTTCAACATTAACTCTGAGTATTAAACAAAAATAAAATAACACAACACCTATGGCATTTGATTATAAATATACCGTGATTCTTTCTTTTCTGACTAATCCCCAAAATTAAAGCCATCATTTTTTAAGGTAAGAAGAATTATATTTTGGAAATGAAGCTTCAACTATGTTTATAAGCTTTTGTAATACGTTTTATGTAACTTTTACATGTTGTTAGTTAATTCATGTCATTAGCTAATTTTTCACACGTGTTTTCTTTTTTAATTGGGCTTTAAATCTCCCAAGGTCAGGAGCTATGTATAGTATTTTTATTTACCTAATAGTTCCCAACACTGAAACTATGGACAATAGAACGTCCTCAATAAATATTTCTTTTTAAAAAATTTTTTAAGATTTTTAAAAAATGTTTTTTATTTATTTATTTTGAGAGAGAGAGAAAGAGCATGAGTAGTGGAGGGACAGAGAGATCAGGAGAGAGAGAGAGTCACAAGCAGGCTCTGTGGGGCAGCTCAATGTGGGGCTCAATCTCAAACTGTGAGATCATGACCCAAGCCGAAATCAAGCGTTGGACGCTTAACCAACTGAGCCACTCAGGTGCCCCAATAAATATTTCTTACTAGCTAATAATGATATCATGTTTTATTGATCCCAAGGTACAGATTTTTCTTACATTTTGGGATCTCTGAACTATGGTTGTGTGTTACCTTTGATGGCATCTTACAACTGGCAGTCCTAATTTTATTTCTTAATATCTTACAATTGATGATGTCTTGGATTTGAGGAAAACCAAGGCAGCTAAATTTATCATTTACCTTGTACATGGTCTCTCTAAAGCTGGCAATTAAATTGATGCTGCACCCAGTTTAATAACCTGATATCAATACAGCAAATGTATAATGCATACTCTGTGATTTTAAAACGTAGTTCTCTGTTTAAAATTCTTTAAAGTTTATTTATTTATTTTGAGAGACAGAGAGAGAGAGAGAGAGAGCTGGGGAGGGACAGAGAGAGGGACAGAGAGAATCTCAAGCAGGCTCCACGTTTCGCATGGAGCGTGACATGGGGCTCAATCTCACAACTGTGAGATCATGACCTGAGCCGAAACCAAGAGTCAGATGCTGAACTGACTGAGCCACCCAGATGCCCCTGCATTTAAAATTCTTCGAGGAAAAAATCCCCCTCATAAGAGTTATGGAACATTTGAACTAAAATCCAAGACTATTCTATAATGTTCTCTGTGCTTTCCCTAGAGAAGCGGAAACGGCACACTGTCTGACTAAACCAGATTTTATTGATAAACCACTTAGCCACAAAGTCATTTGGACCCATCTGTTTACTGCTTTTCTCATTAAAAATAATCAAGCAAGAGACATAGAGCAGAGGATGGCCTGAGGATGAAGTTGCTGGCTGTACTGGTACACATGTGGTAAATGGATCAGGAGCTGAAATTATTTTGTCATTAGTTTTACGATAGCTGTTGATATCACTTATATTTTAAGTGATAATTTCACTCAGAGAACTGCTTAGTTTTCAGATCTTACATCAGTATGGTTTGTCTTTACTTTTATATTCGATTAGTCTTGAGTGACTAGTAAGGCTTGAGTTTAAAGAGGCATTTAATTATCCAAACTTCTTGGATGTAAATCCCCTCCAAACATCCCAAGGTCAAGGTGGGGGTACAGAGAGAAGATGGAAGAGGAAGGAGGAGGAGGAGGAATAAGGAGATGGAGGAAAAGGAGGGAAGAAGCAAAAGTGTAGCGACACGACAAGGGAAAGAGGGAAGAAAGGAAGGACAGAGACCTTCCAGACATCTAACCTGAAAAGTGAGTGAGAAACTACCTGGGAAGAGAGGTTGTAAAATAACAACTAGAACATTAGTATTTTTGAAAACTACTGTTGTAAGTAGTTTACATCCTTTAATCCATGTTATTCTCACAGTAATTCCATGAGGTAGGTGCTGTTTTTATCTCAGTTTGCAGATGAGGAAATTGAAGTACCGAGGTGTTAAATAAGTTGCCTAATGTAACTCACCCAGTGGTCGATACAGCCTGGATTCAGAAGGCAGGCCACTTTCAAGCAGATGATTTTTGCTACTTCACTATATTTGTGTCTAAAATGATCTCTTATCTATTTTATTATTATAGAACACCCATGGTATTGATACAATGAAAATTGTATCAAATTGGTGGTTGGTATCAATGTCTCGCTCTTTTTTTTTAATATGAAATTTATTGTCAAGTTGGTTTCCATACAACACCCAGTGCTCATCCCAACAGGTGCCCTCCTCAGTGCCCATCACCCACCCTCCCCTCCCTCCCACCCCCCATCAGTTCTCAGTTTGTTCTCAGTTTTTAAGAGTCTCTTAAGGTTTGGCTCCCTCCCTCTCTAACTTTTTTTCCCTTCCCCTCCCCCATGGCCTTCTGTTAAGTTTCTGAGGATCCACATAAGAATGAAAACATATGGTATCTGTCTTTCTCTGTATGACTTATCCCACTTAGCATAACACTCTCAACATCTCTCAAAATTAAAAAAAAATTTTAAATGTTTAATTATTTTTGAGAGAGAGAGCAAGTGGGGCATGGGCAGAGAGAGAGGGTGACAGAGTATCCAAAGCAGGCTCTGCACTGACAGCAGCACGTTCGATGTGGGGCTCAAACTTGTGAACTGCGAGATCATACCCTGAATCGAAGTCAGATGCTCAACCAACTGAGCCACCCAGGTGCCCCAGCATCTCTCAGATTTTTTAAGTGGCCAACATGTGTTTCCTAGCCTCATTTTGAAACCTATCTCTATATGTAGAAATGTGGTAATATTATCTAGTTCATTCAAATATCGAGAGGCACCTTATTGTTTAAATTATTTTAGTGCCAAAATATTTACTGAAAGTTTTTGAATCTTTTGAAAATGTTACATAAAGTGAGCAAACACAGGGAAACTAATGACAAATCAGACTTTGAAAACTAATATCTGGTCCATGAGTGTATGTGGGGGACAAGGGAATATCTGTGAGCATTCACTATGATTAAAGCACTATATTGGGCTCTTTTTCAAATATAAGAGGCACGTATTTAAATTTCTGCAATGTGGAGAGCACATTGGATTTATATGTCAAACCTGGGTTTGATTCTCATATGTATGATGGAGGTTCATTCTTTGGATGCTGATTCCGTGTGATTCCTTATCATAAAGGGATTCCAGTAGGGAGGGAATGTGTGCATTATAAAGGCAAAACTTATCACTAGTAGATTTAGGTTTAATTGGTTGGACAGAGATGCTAGCATCCTATTAGAATTAAAATGGAGCATAAAAGAAGATCATATTTGTGCCTGAATTAGTGACAACTTAACCATAAGTGAACTCTCTGAAAACTAAGAACAGAGTTGAATCAAGCAGTGTTCTATTTAAGATACTGGGGGTGCCTGGGTGGCTCAGTCAGTTGAGTGTCTCACTTCGGCTCGGGTCATGATCTCACGGTTTGTGAGTTCAAGCCCCACGTCGGGCTCTGTGCTGACAGCTCGGAGCCTGGAGCCTGCTTCAGATTCTGTGTCTCCCTCTCTCTCTGCCTCTCCCTCACTCACACTCTGTCTCTCTCTCCTTCAAAAATAAATAAACATTAAAAAAAATTAAAAAAAAAAAAAGATACTGAAGCCACAGCAGAGGATGAAGTCACCCAGCAAAGAGGTACACAGGTGGACTGTATTTGGACCTTTGACATTTTAAGAGAAGATTCTCCTAGAAGACTCATTTTTAAAAAGTACACTAAACAAGGAAGCAAAAAAATCATTTTAAAAATTGAAGACACTAGCAGTTTCTGAATACTGGACAGGTTTGAAATAATACAGCTGCAGAGATTTGAAGGGCTGCCTTGAGTGTATCTCAGAAGCCTTTAATTTTTGATGAGAGCCATTCCACTGTGTCTGGAGGATTCCCCGGAAAGATAGTATGGTTGCCCATTTATTTCCATCCATCAGAAGGAAACACCACAGATTTATTTGCCTTGTTATTTAAACATTTGAAATAAGATCAGGGACTCTCCCATGGGTGCATTTATTGGGAGTGCATTCACACCTACAGATAAGGATGCCAACAATTGATACACAGAAATGTTACTTTGCTTTCTAGGTTTGCATAGCTTACTGCAAAAAGTAAATTACTTCTCATGTAAGGCTAAAATGATTGTATCCATACTGTTCAATAAAACTAGATATGCTGTTTTCCATAGGAGAAATTTTATCTGTCTCTTAAGTCACAAGCCTCTGATTTCTTTCCGATGGTCTAGTTTTCCTTTCTAAACAGACATTTCCCAACTTGAGACAATTATTTCAGTGCTGTTCAAATATGTGCCTTTGAATGACAGAATAAAAAAAATATTATCTACCCTTAAAAGTGAATGGCCAGGGACCCTGATGGTTCTCACTTCCCTGTAGGTCCTGTTTTTCATCAAAGTTAAATAACCAATTAGGCTTGGACAAGGAGACAGTCTAAGTTCAGAGACTAATGTGTGTTTTTATTTATCAATTTATCAACATTTTGGCAAATGAGGTCAAGATGCTTCCTGGGGATTTAATTTTAGGGAGTGTGATAAAATGTTGAGATAAAATATGTCTATTAATCTCCAGGAAGGTCTAAAGAAATTATTTACATTATATTAATTATACAACATATTTTAAAAATTTAACAGATATTCAAAAAGCAAAACTATTACTTTTGTTTTAGCTGTTTCCTTCTCCCTTCCTGTCTCCTCATCCTTCCAAGAAACCACAATGTAAACTGTCCTGGTTATGTTAGAGCAGTTTACTGGGATTTCATATGACACTTTTCTCTGTATCAGAATCATAAGACTATTGGCAAAGTAAACCTACTTTACAGTGAGAAAATTTTTCTATTTCACTAATCAATTTGTTTAGGGTCCAGAGATGGACCTACATTTGTGGAATTCTGTCCCATAGCAAATAGTTGTTAGTGAATTTGTTCTTTTTCTTTAATCTCTGCTTTTTTTCCTTTCAGATAGAAATAGTTGTTTTTCCAAATGTTAGGTCTAGAAGCAAAACCAAACCAAATAAACATAAAAAAACAAGCCTATAGCAAACACATCCCTTTGCCCTGTCCTTCCCTTCATGGCATGGAATCATACCCTAGTGGAGGGTACTTAAGTAGATGGACTTTGGAATCCACAAGATTACAAGGCCTTGCTGTTGAGATGGGATTACTACTGCACCTGGCACTTACTACCTGAAATCACATGGAGCATTTGTGAGAGCAAAAAGACCAAGTTGGTAAATCTAAAAGCTTTATGTATTACAATTACTAGCAGTTTTGTCTGTATCTAAGAGAAATTTCTTTTTTTTTTTTAATTTTTTTTAACGTTTATTTATTTTTGAGACAGAGAGAGACAGAGCATGAACGGGGGAGGGTCAGAGAGAGGGAGACACAGAATCCGAAGCAGGCTCCAGGCTCCGAGCTGTCAGCACAGAGCCCGACGCGGGGCTTGAACTCATGGACTGTGAGATCGTGACCTGAGCCGAAGTCGGCTGCTCAACCGACTGAGCCACCCAGGCGCCCCTAAGAGAAATTTCTTAAATGAGATGTGGGCAGAGATTTGTGTACTTCTTCGTTAGTAGAATGGATGAGACCAGTTTTAGAGGCCTCATGTGTGAAATTAATATTTTCTCTTCAAATTGCCTATGCAGTCCAAAATAGTGATGACAAAGATGTCTGGGAAACAGGTGAATAATTTTTTCTCATGGCAGCAACAACTCCGTGGTTTGCCAATACAGTGACTCAGATAACATATACCAGAGCAAGATTTTATTTAGCTCTGCTTTTAGTAAAATCTCTGAATCTTAAGGCATTATTGCAAACATGAAATAGAATTTTGATTGCTTCTTCCAGATAAGAATTTTTTGAAGAACTTATCTTGTCTACTGTGACTTACTTGGACATATATACCTTGATTTATTGTGTTTCACTTTATTGCACTTAACAGATACTGTGATTTTTTTTTTAATGTTTATTTATTTTTGAGAGAGCTTGTGTGGGGGAGGGGAAAGGATCCCAGGCAGGCTCTGCACTTAAAACAGTGAGCCCTATGCGGGGCTCAGACTCACAAACCATGAGATCATGACCTGAGCTGAAGTCAGATGCTTAACTGACTGAGCCACCCAGGTGCCCCCAGATACTGTGATTTTTACAAATTGAAGGCTTGTGGCAACCTTGCAATGAATAAATCTACCAGAGCCATTTTTCCAACATCATTTGCTCAATTCATGTCTGTGTCATATTTTGGTAGTTCTTGCAATATTTCAAACTTCTTCATTATTATTATGTGTTTGTTATGGTGATCTGTAATCAGTGATTATGACTTTCTGAGAGCTCAGATGATGGTTAGCATTTTTTAGCAATAAGGTTTTTTTTAATTAAATATGTACTTTTTTAAGGCATAAGGCTATGCACACTTAATAGACTACACTACAGTGTAAACATAACTTTTGTATGAACTGGAAAACCAAAAACTCATTGACTCATTTATTGTGGTATTTGCTTTATTGCCGTGGTCTGCAACCAAATCTGTAAATATGTCCATGGTATGTCTGTATGTGTATGTTTATTATTTATGCTTATATTTATATACAGACATAACTGTATATACATATGTCTGCATATATACAGAAACACACACATATATTTAAAATTTGTTTAGAACTGTACTTTCTAACATGATAGCTACAAGGCACATGTGGCTATTTTAATTTAAATTAATTCAAGTTAAATAAAATAAAAAATTCAGTTCCTCAGTTGCACTAGCCACATTTCAAGGTTTCAGTAGTCGTATATGTCTAGTGACTATTCTGCTAGACAGCACAGATCAAGAACATTTTCGTCATTACAGAAAGTTTTAATATGTAGCACTGAGAGAATCTTTTTTAAAATTTATTTTTATTTAATTAATTAATCAATCAATTAATTAATTAATTTTAAGTAAAATCTATGCCACATGTGGGGCTTGAACTCAAAACCCTGCAATCAAGAGTGTTACATTCTACTGACTGAGCCAGCCAGATGCCCCAGCACTGAGAGAATCTAATGAATTATCCTTTCCTCTAATGTTACCTTAACATTTCCAGGATGTAACCATGTACTTCAAAGGCCATATAAAAAAAAGTAAAGTAAACCTAAGATTTTGCAATGGTCCTGTGAATGTAAAACATCATAACTGTTAACCTGACCAAGCAGGGCAGTTTTATGTCAAAAGCTAGTTACTTGTCCATTTCAATTTTGTTCACTAAGGCAGAAATTTATATGGACCTTCACTTTATGGGGAATGGTATGGCAAGTGTGATAGGTGGGGATCCCTTCTGGTTACCTTCTTGTACAGTGCTCAGGGCTTAGGGCTACCTTTTGACTGTGCTAGGCTAAGGCACTATTTTTCCTCTCCCTGCCCCCACCCCTGGGTCTCAGTCCCTGATCCCACTCTGCCAATCCCCGCATCCCCTGCCACAGTGTTTTAAGTTCCGGGCCTTATCAAATATGTCTTCACCTGATGAAAATTTACCACCATGTGCCTAATATTCAAAATTAGCTTGTCTAGAATGCTAATCATTAATATGAAAGTAAGTGAAAATGAAATCTGCAATACCATTAGATGATGATGATGGTGATGATGATGATGATGGCGATGATGATGATGGTGATGATAGTAGTAGTAGTAGTAAAGGTAGCACCTTCCATTCAGTGAGCACCTGGGTAGCAGGCAACCTACTCAGTTCCTGTCCTTTCCTAGAACCACTTTTACTGAAGGAAGAGCTTGAAGAAGAAATAGGTCTGTTTTCATCCAAAACATGTCCTTTTAGCTGCCATCCTATATTGCCATTCTGTGTCACTGTTAAAATAGTAATTATGAAGATAGTATAGCAACTTGAGAGATGTTTGGAGTATTAAGTGATAAAAACATAAATAAGTTTCTGTTTCAAACACATTAAAATTATGTTTGTAGAGGACTTCTGGCTTCGTGGGAGACTGAGCTGGCATGACAGAAACTCTTTCTATTAAAATCACATAGAAACTTTAGAAAAGTGAGTAAACATTATATATACACACATGTATATATATATGTGTGTGTGTGTATATATATATATATATACATATATATATATATATATGTATATATATATATATATACACATACACAAAACTGGTTTGAAAGGAAGTGAAGACACGAGCTCCCAGAAGAAAGGAGAGGCATTAAAACTGGATCAGGAAGTGGAAGCAGACATCACAATGGCCTACAGGTATTTTACACCTGGATTTAGGTCCTAGGCCTGGAGTTTTAACCTAAGTGGATCTGAAGCTATTGCTGTGAGCAAAGACAGCAAGAGAAAGAGAGGGAGCTGGCCCTGGGCCCAGTGCATGAGCCTGAAGCTTCAAAGTATTATCCAACCCTGTCTGGGAAAACAGCAAAGCTTGTCATGTGACTGAGGTAAAGTAAATCACTTATGAGAAACTAAAATTCTCAGTGAGTAAGGAGTCTGACTTTACATTATTAACCTGGTACAGAACACCACATGGAAGTTTTAGAAGGAGAGAATAGAAGGAATGAGGACAGACATATTTGAACAGATAATGGTGGAGAACTTTTTAGAATTAAGGAAGATGTGAGTCTTTTCTGTCTGTGACATAAATAAAGTTAGCACTGATATAGATCATAGTCAAATTTCAGAGTGTCCAAGAGAAAATCTCAAAGACAACCAAAGAGAAAAGGTAGATTTCCTGTAATTTTAGTCTGGCAGTGGTTTTTTCATCAGCAACAAGAGATGCCAGGAGACAATGGCACAGTATTTTCAGAGTGGTGAAGGAAATTAATTGTCATCGTAGAATTCTGTACCTATCACTCAGGTATGAAAAACAGAATAAAGACATTCAGAAAAAAAGGTTTGATATTTTTAGCATACACAGAAATAGCTTTTAAAGCAAGGCTTTAAAGGATGTGCTTTAATGGGGTGCCTGGGTGGCTCAGTTGGTTGAACGTCTGACTGGCTCAGGTCATGATCTAGCAGTTCATGATTTCGAGCTCCTTGTTGGGCTTTGTGTTGACAGCTCAGAGCATGGAGCCTGCATCAGATTCTTTATCCCTCTCTCTCTCTCTGCCCCTCCCCCACTCACACCCTGTCTCTGTCTCTCAGAAATAAATAAAAAGTTGAAAAATTTTTCAAAAAAAAAAATAAAGGGCACCTGGAGGGCTCAGTCAGTTGAGTGTCTGACTCTTGGTTTCAACTCAAGTCATGATCTCACAGTTCGTGAGTTTGAGACCCACATTGGGCTCCACACTGACAGTGTGGACCCTGCTTGGGATTCTCTCTCTCCCTCTCTGTCTCTCAAAATAAAATAAATAAACTTTTAAAAGGTAATAATAAAGGATGTACTTTAGTAAAAAGAAAACAAACTCAGAAGAAAGGTGTGGGATGTAGGAAATTATGTTGTGATGCAATAATTAATAATAATTACTAAGCACATTAGAAATTTCAAACAAGCATTGAATACATAAATAAATTTATATATAAAACATACACCAATAAGTATTTTCAGGTAGAATTTAAAGGCAAAGAATAACTAAAATATTAAGCAACATGAATGTGTGAGTTGGAAGAAGGAGGGAAATCAGTATTAAAGTTTTCTAAGGTTCTCTAGTTATTCTGGAAGAAGGTTGTAGACTCATTTAATGATTTTTGTTAAAAACATAAATTATTGAATAGAAATAGAAGTATAACTTCCAAAATAGGGGAGGGATTGGGAAACAGATTAAAGAAAACTTAATCCCTCAAAAGAAAGGAAAGAAGGTTAACTTCAAAAGCATAGAAATATAAAGTGTAAGATAATATGAATAAGTGTATAGTTGACCCTTGAACAACACAGGGGTCAGGGGCACCAGTCCCCTACATGGTCGAAAATCCACGTGTAACTTCTGACTCCCCTACAACTTAACTGCTAATAGCCTACTGTTGATCAGAAGTCTTGCTGATAACAAACAGTAGATTAACACATTTTGTATATTATATGTATTAAACACTGTATTCTTACAATGAAAATAAGCCAGAGGAAAGAAAATGTTATTAAGAAAATCATAAGGAAGATATAAAATATTTATAGTACTATAATGTGTTTACAAAAATTCCCCATATAAGTGTACCTGCACGGTTCAAACCCGTGCTGCTCCAGGAACAACTGCACATACATATTTACAATAAATATAAATAGACTATATTCACCAGTTAATACACTTTGACTTTCAAAATGCAATTTCAAAAATCTAGCAATGTACTGCTTCCAAGAGACAAACCTAAAGATAATAACACAGTAACACTGAAAGTAAAGAGATAGAAAAAGTATACCAGACAAATACTAACAAAAAGGAAGGATCACTATATGAATTCCAAACAAAATAAGTAAAAAGGAATAGTATTAGGGATAAAAATTAGGGGTAATTTCTTAAGGACAAAATAACATTCATATAAATAAAATAAAGTAAAATGCAGAATGGAAAACTGCCTTTGAGGTAGCAAGATACTGAATACATATTTTTCTAATATTTCAAATCCAATAGTATTATAAAATTATTTGGACAAAAAGTATTTGTTGAATGGATGAATGAATACGTATGTACATAAATGAAAAATTGCAAGAATGCAAAAATGTACCAGATGACTGTGTTAGAGAATTAGGATTTATACTATGCTATTAATTAATTAATTAATTTATTTATTTATTTATTTTTAACATCTATTTATTTTTGAGACAGAGAGAGACAGAGCATGAACAGGGGAGGGTCAGAGAGAGGGAGACACAGAATCTGAAACAGGCTCCAGGCTCTGAGCTGTCCGCACAGAGCATGACGTGGGGCTCGAACTCACGGAGTGCGAGATCATGACCTGAGCCGAAGTCAGCCGCCCAACCGACTGAGCCACCCAGGCGCCCCTATACTATGCTATTCAAACCTCCAAACATTGCTCTGATGACAGCTAGCTTTATAATGTAACATTTTAGGCACTCTGGAAATAACAATTTGGCACTTAACAAAACTTTATCAATAATTTAAAATTATTTTGTAATTTTTCTCTAATTCAAGTGATATTTTATTATATTAAATTCTTCTAAATAATAATTTTGATACCTTAGCCATGTTGGAATACAACATTTCTATCATTAATTAAGCTAAATAAGGTATTTCCTGCTTTTGAATGTTATTTAGATTAGCATAAAATATAAAGGTTAATATTATTAATAGTATTTTTTTAATTGAAAGGCCCAAGTTCATGTAAAACTTTTTTTAATAAAATTTTTTTAATAAACACAGTTTGAGGAAAATTTAAACCACATATTTTCTGGATTTTGAGATAACCTTTTTATCATTACATCAGTTCATATTCAAAAATTGTCTTATTTAGGACTGAGGAAAAAATGTTAATACTATTTGCATCTCCATTTTAGCGCTTCACAATATTGAGGTCAGGTTTGGTTACCCATATTGACAAGTCCTAAGCTGGAAACAAAAATACGTTAGTCAAATGTCCTCCATTTGTTCCCACTCTTAGTATTTAGAGAAGGGATTAGGAATAATGTGAGCATATTAGTTATCTGGGCTGACATATATTTCAAAGAGCAAAGTCCAAAAATATTATACCAATGATAAACAGTGGAAATGCTTCTAATTAAAAATGTTCACCATAGTTGCAAAGGAGCTAAGATGGTAGGCCCCTTAATCAACCTCTGGTTTTAACTTAAGCAAATATATTGAAAGTATGGCTGTAAAGCTAAGCTACATAAGCCTTTCTTCTAAATCCGCCTGCAGGCATTAATGCTCAGATTTGAGATGGCATCCTTATTTGCTAAGTGCAAAGATGGTTACAAAAGAGCTTTTCTCACTTTGAGGATAAAAGCTAAAGTATTCTTTAATTTTGGTTACTGCCCGGCTCATCTTAGCACCATAATAGTTATTTGGCTCAAAACCAAAAAGTAGCAATACAGTGCTTACATGTCTATGGATCAAAATTAGATGAAAAATTGCTGTTTCTCATCTCCAAAGCTATTTGCTGCACATTTTATAACCCTCAAGATGCCTTTTGTAATATGTGATAACAGAGCCAACTGCGGCATCTGCCTGGAAAGAGATTACTTTAATTATGGACTCAATGTCCTATTTTCTGCAAGTGATCCCCAGAGACAGGCTTCCTGCCGGAGGAGAGGTGCAAGGATGCACATTAAAGCCTACACATCAACCACGAAGGGGTGGAGAAAGTGAGACAAGGACACCCATAAACCTCCTTCATTTTCCTAGTCTGTGATGTGATGGAAGAGTCTATAGTGATAGGTTTTTAATTATTCTAGCATCTGTTGTTATGGACTTCTGATGGTAAGGGCAAGATGAGCTTATAAAAAAAGAGCAGAACCTTCGACAAGTCTGAGAAGGAAATAGACTGTATTAAAAAGCTTTGGTAAAACATAATTTCCTTTCAAGCTTTCCTTCCAAACTGAAAAATGTATGTGCTATATCAGTTACTTGCTCTCATATTATAAGAAAGTGAAGCTAAGTGGCTTTCTTGTCAACCCCAGTTCTGGATAACACATCAAGTGCCTCATTATTAAGAATTCATTTGCTATTCAGTATAATAGAGCTGCTCATAATGAATTTCATTTATAATCAGTGTGTATGTCTTATGTATTTCCATGGAAGTTCTTTATAATTTAACATTGATTTAACATTATGAGTGGACACTTAAAGCAAATTGTTACCTTGTTCGTATTAATTATAGAATTAGATTCCTTGATGAATAGCGTTTTTGAGAATGAATGTGTGGGCTTTCTTTTTAAAAGCATAGCACACACTCACATAGGATATTTGGGATTTCATCTGATTTCTCAAAATGTATAAGCATATTTTGCATTTTTTAAAAGATGGGGGATTATAGAAGAGCAACCAAGGGAATTAATTTTAAACTTCAAAAGAGGAATTTAAGGGATTTGGCATGGAATCATTTTCTATGGGGGAGGGAAAGATGGAATGGAAAAATGTACCTACAATCATATTAGGTGAAAACATCAAGTCTTTTAAGTATTATACCAACTATGACTTTCATTATTTTCTGGTGTTAAAATGCAGTGCTATTAATATTTATATACTTTGATAAAGAAATAAAATATATGTTTGGGCATTTTAAATGGTAAAATTTAACTCTAAAATATTAAAATGAAATATTTGATATCTTTCAGACTTTCTAATTTATAATAAATACCACATTGGAGAAATTTTTAAATGTATGTCCAAAGGGACAGTTCTGTAGAGGTTTCTGTACTGTACATCCAGTAGATAAACAATCAAATCTGTATTATCTATGTATCATCAGAACTTAGGAGAATGTATAGTATTTGTTTCCATTTAAAGATCTTGGATATAAGAAATTAAAGTAATATTTATGGACTTTAGGAAAAATAAAAGCCTATTAGAAGATGCTGAGAAGGTAAATAACTGTAATGTTATACTGTTATCAGTTCAAGGAAAGTAATCCCTGATTTTTTAATTTTATATTTTTCTATTAAAGCACAGCTTGCTTTATTCAATGTAATAGATCTTAAATGTGTTATGCAATCAGAATTCCCATACAAATGAACAGCAAGGGGAGATTTCTAAGTGGTTCCTTTGGAGCATGACAAGATGACTTCTTTAAAGATCAAAGAGAACCAGAATTTTCTCTGAAAGAGTATTTATTCTGTAATTTCAATTCTATACTGCACTTTGGCAACTCCAAATCAGACATTTTTTTAAAAATTATTTTTTAATCTCAGGTTGTTTGGAATCTATATATTTGGTGTGTATATACATATATATGCATATATATACCTATATATACACACACACATATATATATATATACATACACATATACACATATACATACATACATACATATATATACACACATTTATATACTGATATACTTTTTTCCCTGCCAACTGTCTCTTTTAGACATTTTGTCTTCTGAGTTTGTTTTTTAGTAAAAATGTCAAGTTAAATATTTTTGGCTTTCTGTATTTCATGTTTTGGTCAGAATGCAAAATACCTTTATTTGGACTTAGAATTTAAAATAACAGTAAACAAATATATGCTGCAGACTTTGTTCTTCACATTTAAACTTGACAGTAAATACTACTTCTTTTTAAATGTTTAAATTCATTTTATTTTCTGGTTGTGAAAGTAATATTTCACAAGAAAAAACGTTTAAAGATTGAAGAAAAACGTTTAAAACTACAGCTAAGCAAATACCTATGTATATACACACATGCATTCATATTGACTCTTGCTCCTGTGTGCACACATGCATGTGTGTGTGCAGACACACACATACACATCACACACACACACACACACACACACACACACACACACACACACACAAAGTTCCTTGTCCCAGAAATAAGAACAGTAAGTATCTTGGAGTATATTTCATTAGACATATGTATGTATTCAATTTTATTTTTTCATAACTTGGGACTCTATCATGCATTCCATTTCATAATCTAGCTTTGTTTTAAAACCGAACAGTACATTTTAAATGTTTTTCTAATAAACATCCATCTACATCATCATCTGGATAGTATTCTATTTTATGTCTGTACTATAATGTATTTAATCAATTCCTTATTTGTGGGGATTTTGCTTGTTTCCTGTGTTCACTATTTTACCAGCTTTATAATGAACAATCTTGTAGCTAATACTCTTTGCACACTCCTAATTATGAAAGCGTATTATTTTCATAGTAGTGTTAGCTATGAAGTCAACCTGATTAAAATAAAACTATATTGTGTATTTGTGTTAAGACCAGCATCACAAAGACTAATGATGGTGGTTTACTTTTTCAACTTTTAACAGTAAGAGTCCTTTATGATAATGTTTGAGAGTTATTCATAGGTTAAGATAAATGCCAGTTTCCTTATCATTGTTCTAATACTTAATCATCACTTAAGAAGGCTGTCTCTTCTATTATGCTAAGTGAAATAAGTCAGAGAAAGACAAATACCATATGCTTTCACTCATATGTGGAATTTAAGAAACAAAACAGATGCACATAGGGAAAAAAAGAGAGAGGCAAACCAGAAAACAGACTCTTTCTTAATTGTAGAGAACAAACTGAGGGTTGCTGGAGGGGAGGTGAGTGGGGGGATGGGTTAAATGGGTGATGGGCATTAAGGAGGGTGCTTGTAGTGATGAGCACTGGGTGTTGTATGTAAATGATGAATCACTAAATCCTACTACTCCTGAAACTAGTATTACACTTTATGTTAACTAACTGAAATCTAATTAAAACTTGAAAAAAAAAACTGTCTCATTTTGCAACATTTTCTGTTCCATTGTTAAATTTTAATAAATGCCTTTTAAAAGTCTGTTTTTTTAAATTTAGTTGAAAAGCAACACATTGTGTCCGCTTTCAAAGCTCCCTAGAATACATGGCCTTGCAACTAACTAGTCAGTAGTGAGTGAACCCCTTAATGTTTATGTTTAAAAAAAAATCTTTGTTTTAGCTCTATAATTTGATTGTAGCATTCCCATAGAGGATGTATATTCCACTAGTAAACAAGAATTTGCTTTATTATATTATATAAATATTCACTTTCTAAAGTCCCAGTTATTTAATGATTATAGGCCAGTAGTAGAGCCTTTAAGACTATCACAAGTGGTAACAGCTACATTTTTCTATTTATTAATGCTATTTATTAATGATATTTTGTTATAGCATTATCATTGTCTACCCTTTCTTCTATATTCAATTTAGTCTTTTCCTGGGGAAATGTTTGTTTATTGTTGAGAGAGAGAGAGAGAGAGAGAGAGAGAGAGAGAGAGGTGGAGACACAGAATCCGAAGCAGGCTTCAGGCTCTGAGCTGTCAGCATAGAGCCTGAAATGGGGCTCGAACCCATGAACCGTGAGATCATGACCTGAGCTGAAGTCAGATGCTTAACCAACTGAGCCACCCAGGCACTCCTCTGGGAAAATAAATTCTTAATACAAGTATACTTAAGCTTTTCCTAAAGGAAATCCTACAGACTGATTCTTAGAAATTATGGTTTATTGTACAAACAAATATAAGTATGTTTAATATTGACCATTTTAACAGTGTGAAAGAATCTTTAAAGTCTTTTACAGCTGGGACAAGTTTTTTTCACCTTCATCTCTGCTTCTCCTATGTTAAAAGCAGAGCATTACCTCAAATAGAGAGGGCCTAGCCACATATTTAGAACCTTGGCCTGCTGCTTTGGATATCTGTTTGCTCTTGGTCTCAACTCATTGATTTATAAATCTCTTAAAGTGAGAATTCACATTGAAATATTCAAGTTTATGGGTAACACTAGACTCTTCCAGGGCATGAAATGCTAACTTGATGTGAACAAATTGTAGGATGATACTGTA
This sequence comes from Felis catus, assembly GCF_018350175.1. NCBI lineage: Eukaryota > Metazoa > Chordata > Mammalia > Carnivora > Felidae > Felis > Felis catus. The sequence goes on from NC_058369.1 coordinate 80,970,981, forward strand.
AACATGAGTGAGCAGAAGGGTGGCAAATCTGTATCAATATGTAGACAAATTTAGAGAAATAAAAACAAGGAACAATAGTTTGAGCTGTTATTATAAAGTCACAGTCTATGGGTTGTCAGTTCTCTTCCAAGAGGGAGATTCAAGGAGCAGTTATGGACAGCATCTTCAACTTCACACAGTGTTATTGTGGACTTCATGATCCTCCAAATTCTGGGTTCCATGAAAGAGAAGAATGATGGTCTTACAGGGAGCAGTCTCTGGAAAAGTGGTTGCAATGTTAGATAAAATTATTTTTGTGTAGAGTCTATATTATATCAATCCTGAAGGAAAGACCTTGGAGTGTGTGTGTGTGTGTGTGTGTGTGTGTGTGTGTGTGTGTGTGTTGCCAAAGAAGGCTCTGCGTAACCACTATAAATCAGTTTTCCTTGTTTAAAAATTTTATTTATTTATATTAAGAGAGACAGAGACAGCATGAGTGGGGGAGGGGAAGAGAGAGAGAGAGAGAGAGAGGGAGAGGGAGAGAATCCCAAGCAGGCTCCATGCTGTTAGTGCAGAGCCTGACATGGGGCTTGAACCCACGAAACCATAAGGTTGTAATAACCTAAGCCGAAATCAAGAGTCTGACGCTTAACTGACTGAGCCACCCAGGTGCCCCAAAGCCATTTTTCTTTTGGAAGATAAGTTTCTGAATATGATCTTTTAATATTTTTATGTACATTTAAACGTCATTTACATTAAGAATTTTTTTAATGTCTTGACACCTGTCTTGAAAACTATATCCCTTTTTTGCTAATTCTACATGAAGAAAATGAAGAAGAAACTCTAGAGCACACAGAAGTGTGTTTTTTTCTATTTTAGAGAACTTGATGTGTAACAGTTCAACTTACAGGATGTTATACATGATTGAACTTAAAAAAATGTTTTTTATGGGAGATTTAACCAGGGGGCTTAAATATCAAATATCTTTGAAATACATTTTTTTTTCAAATCCATTTACCCAGAACTTTTCAGTACAGCAGTGCTGGAAATGAACATGGCCTTGGATAATTAGTATCTGTAAAAAAATGCTCTTCTCTCATGGAGATTTTCAAAGTAACACACTTGAGAGTGCCAATAAAGTCTTTGGGTTTAAACATTTGACTTATGAAGGGACTACAAAGCTGTTACTATTGTCACACTTTAGTTGCAGTTCACAAGAATGACTTCCCACAACCCATAATGCTAACCCACAAGTAGAAGTTTTATTTTTAAGTATAAAATTGCTGCAATAATAGTATCTGAATAAGAAATATGAATCATTGGCAAACCAGATTTTAAATAAATAAACTTGTAGGAAATATAGTAATGATACTAATACATTTAACATTTCATGAATAACAACTTTTCACTTGATGCATCAAATTGAACTCATGACTTTTTTTTAAATCTGAGGAAAATTACATCTTAAAGACATCCACTGCCGCTTGTTTTAGACACTTCAGCACACGAGGATACGATTATTTCGTTTGCCTGGAAAGGGTAAAACTTGTATATGTCACTGTGAAATGTGTAAAACTTTACAAGGTCAAATATTAATCTAACTATGAATATATGGCTGAGAGTAGAATTTCTCAAAAAAAATTGAAAATGGGGGTGCGTGGGTGATTCAGTCGGTTGAATGTTGGACTCTTGATTTTGGCTTAAGTCACGATCCCAGGGTCATGGGATTGAACCCGGCATCAGGCTCTGTGCTTAGCATGGAGCCTGCTTAAGATCTCTCTCATTCTCTATCTCTCCCTGCCCCTCTTCCCCACTTATACATGCTCTTTCTTTCTCTAAAATAAAAAAAATGGAAAATGGAAAAAAATCCATAGAAAAGTTGACTGAGAAATAGCTCTGTAATAGCTCTGTAATATGTGTCTGTATTTCTACAAATTAAATCACTTGCATGAACAAATATTTTCAGTATATAAAGCTACTTGAGTGATAATTAGACAATTGAAAGTTGACAATGAAAAATCATACAGCCAAGATCCCAACATATCTCTACATTGTCTTAAAGAAAGATGCACTTTCTTTCATCCCTAATTGCCTTGCAACTGGCCATTCCTCTGAATAGTCAAAGATGTATAGATTGACTTGGCTAATGTTACTTTTAAAAGACATTGCCAAATAGATGTGTTGGTAAGTTTTCTTCCCATGGCCTAACTTCAGGTTCTAAGGGAAAGTAGAAAGACCTACATCCTCATTTTATTTATTTTCGTTTTTGTTTTTAAAGTTTATTTATTTTGAGAGAGAGAACATGTGAGCAGGGGAGGGGCAGAGAGAGAGAGAGAGAGAGAGAGAGAGAGAGAGAGAGAGAGAGAGAGAGAGAATCCTAAGCAGGCTTTGTGCTGTATGCAGAGCCTGACACCATGAGATCATGACCTGAGCTGAAATCAAGAGTCCAATGCTTAACCGACTGAGCCACCCAGGTGGCCCTGTTTTGTTTTGTTTTGTTTTGTCTGTTTTCTTTCAAATTTTTATTTAAGTTCTAGTTAACATATAGTGTAATACTGGTTTCAGGACTAGGATTCAGTGATTCATCGCTTACATACAATATATCATAACAAGTGTCCTCCTTAATATCTATCACACATTTAGCCTATCTCCCACCTACATCCTTCTATCAACCCTCAGTTTGTTCTCTATTGTTAAGGTTCTCTTATGGTTTGTTTCCCTCTCTCTCTCTCTTTTTCCCTTCCCATATGTTCATCTGTTTTGTTTCCTAAATTCCACATATGAGTGAAATCATATGGTATTTGTCTTTCTCTGACTGACTTCTGCTTAGCATAATATACTCTAGCTCTATCCACATCATTGCAAATGGCAAGATTTCATTCTGTGTGATGGCTTGAGTAATATTCCATTATACATACACACACACACACACACACACACACACACACACACACACACCCCACATCTTTATCCATTCATTAGTTGATGGACATTTGGGCTCTTTCCATAGTTTGGCTACTTTTGACAATATTGCCGTCAACACTGGGGTGCATGTGCTACTTTGAATCTGTATTTTTGTATCCTTTGGGTAAATACCTACTATTGCAATTGCTGGATCATAGGGTAGTTTTATTTTTAACTTTTTGAGGAACCCCATACTGTTTTCCAGAGTAGCTATACCAGTTTGCATTCCCACCAACATATAGCCTCAATTTAAAGATGAGGAAACTGAGGGGCACCTGGATGGCTTAGTTTGTTGAGTGTCTGACTCTTGATTTCCACTCAGGCCATGATCGCACAGTTTCATGAGTTCAAGTCCCACCTCAGGCTCCACGCTGACTGAGAGAGAGGAGCCTGCTTGAGATTCTCCCTCTCTCTCTCTGCCCTGCCCCTACTCGCACTCTCTCTGTCTCTCTCTAAATAAATAAACTTAAAAAGATGAGGAAACTAAGACCAAAGAGTGTAGTTCAACGAGATAGAGCTAGATGATGAGAGTCTACCGTAGAACCCAAGGATCCACTTCCCTTTTCATACACCACATTGAGTCCTCAGCTCATTGGCTCTCTGGGCCCTTGGAGGGCATTGCAGGCTGAGTGCCATTCTTCTGCCCTCCATCTTTCCCTCACATATGGATAATACAGCAAAGACAGTGAAGCATTACACTTAACACCACAGTACTGATCCTTGATTACTGACAAAAATGGGGATGTTTCATTTGGATTTATTAATCTACATAGACCATGACCTTATATTCTGGGTTTTCTGGAACAGTCTCAGATTACTGAGAAAGTTATTTGTTAAACGTATAGAACTAACTAATAAATATGTAAAATTTAATCTTCATTAGTTTGTAAGTCAATCAGAGTAAACCTCCAAATCAGAAAGAAGCTTGTGTCATATTATCCACCTGTATTTTTATTTAAAACTATACAATTCCCTAAGTGTCTCTGTATGTCATCCACTGTGCTTGGCTCTTTACCTCATTCTTCTTGCTTAATCTTCACAACAATCTTATGAAATAAGCAGTATTATTATCCCCATGATAGCTATCAGAGGCTTGGTACTTAAATAGCTCTCTCATTATGCAGCTAGTTTTTATAGCTAGTAAGAGCCAGAACTGCAGTTCAGGGTTAGCCTGGGCCGGTGTGAGCCCTTTATCAATGCATTGCCAATGACCACAAGGTTGATTGCTGGCTGTATGTAAAAGGCAGAACAAGAAAACAAAAAAATACACATTTAAAAATATTATAGCCTGGAGTCTACTTATATGGTTGATAAATTGATTAGTCAGTATTATTTTGAAGGCTTAGGAAAACCACTGTTTGGGGGAATAAAAAGAAAAGAAAGATTTAAAATAAAAGAGGGGGTGGGTGCCTGGGTGATTCAGTCGGTTAACCATCTGATTTCAGCTCAGGTCATGACCTCATGGTTCAAATGTTCAAGCCCTGCATCGGGTTCTTTGCTGTCTGTGCAGAGCCTACTTTGGATTCTCTGTCTCCCTCACTCTCTGCCCCTCCCTCTCTCTCTTTCTCTTTCTTTCAAAAATAATAAACATTAAAAAAGAGAAAAAGAAAAGAAAAGGAAAAAGACATGGTCTTCTGAGCCATTTAAGGAGTCAAAACTGGCATATTACAATAGAAAGAGAGAAAGAAGATGAAAAAAACACAGAGGAAGGAACTCTTCAAGCATTGCTCCTTTTCTCAAAGATCTTCTCTTTACAGTTCTTGGTACTCCAAGTTTAAGACTTTCTTGCTATGCCCATGGAATAAACTTCAGTTTTTTGGACTCATCTGGAAAATTTACTTATATGGAAAAACCAATTTCCCAACTATGCCCAAATAATGGAGCATTCTTGTACATATTTATGCTGGCTTCAATGAATAACATGTAACCTCCCCTTAAAATAAGTAAAGACAGAAGTAGTCGCATTGACTTTTTATTTTTTTTTATTTTTTTTTCAACGTTTATTTATTTTTGGGACAGAGAGAGACAGAGCATGAACGGGGGAGGGGCAGAGAGAGAGGGAGACACAGAATCGGAAACAGGCTCCAGGCTCTGAGCCATCAGCCCAGAGCCCGACGCGGGGCTCAAACCCACGGACCGCGAGATCGTGACCTGGCTGAAGTCGGACGCTTAACCGACTGCGCCACCCAGGCGCCCCAGTCGCATTGACTTTTTAAAGTTCTGGTGTCATTGGCTTCTCTGCCTCAGTTTCCCCATCCAAAGATAAAGTTACTTTTACTTAGCATTTTCCTAATTTTTTTGGAGGAAACCATGAAGAATTGTTTCAGTGTATGCTTCCTGGATACTCCTGGGTGTCAGTAACTGTAAAAACACAGAGCATTGTCTATTGGCTATTATCTTTTCTCAGTTTTACTGAGAAACTTGAAATTGACAAGGATGTGAACATTACCACATAATTAGAAACAAGCAAAAAACTGATCAGAGGATCATATGGGATAATTGGCTACTTATGTAGTGAGAGTACAGGCTTCCAGTGACCTTCCAGGGAGACTAATGTTACATCTACATTAACATCATCGTTATTGACCTGAAACAACAGAAAACAGCAAGTTAATTAAATTCTCAGATGATGCTAAGTGAAGAAGTGTTTGTTACTAAATACCAGTGAGGAACAAGACAGAATTCAAATGGTCCCTAGAGAATGTTAGAGATAGTCAGGAAATAACAACAAAATTGAAGCTTAAAAATGCAAGCAAATGTATCTAGAGAGGAAGCAATTTTAAACACTGTTATTAGATAAGCTACAATTAGAATGCAGTAATGATAAAAGGGGCCTTAAGGTGATAGTAAGCAGAAGATTAGACATAAGCTTGGAATGTAATATAGTTAGAATGCTACTGTATTTAGGACCCTTGTATTCAGATTCTGCATAAAGGATCAGATAAACACTCTTGGCTGATGAGACCTCATTTAGAGTTCCTTGATTACAGATTACAAAGCTGTAAGAAAAAGAAAAGATTAATTTTTGTCATATATATGCAAATACCCTACAGCCCAGGAAAATCCAGTGTTAGCCAGCCACAAGCAAGGCCCCCTTTCCCTTCAAATATGTCCCTTCCCTGTCAGAAGTAGCATACGAGCTTATGTCCAGAGTCACCACTTTCAGCTAGGTTGCTGTTCCCATTAATGTTCCCCTTAAATTGTCCATTGATTTCCAGGAAGAATTAATCTGGAAACAAATTTGTTTGAAAGGCTCTTTAGCAGCCACGTGGCAGAGGCAGGACTCGGAGTAGAGGAGGGGGCCAGATGTGTGGCATGGGATCTGCAGGAGGCTCAGGACGGACAGATAGGGTCAGATGGTGTCACCCTAGGCAGCTTGAGGGACTCAGTCTCTGAGGGCCTGGGAAGAAAGGGTGATTAGGGAGTGCTCACTGGGTGGTAACAGATAGTGATAGCTGAAGGTTAGTGAAAGTCACTCGAACTTAAATGTTTTTTGATTCACATGGGAGAGCAAATGACTGTGGCCACAGCTACCTATTTTCTGCTGGTCCTGTGGATGCACCAAGGCAAACCATTTGAATAAATGGCCTCATTCTCACCAGCATATTCTTTAAGGAAATGCTATGAGCTTATTCAGGGGCTTTATGGCAGAACCATTATGTCACTCACTGGATAGATTCATAATTTCAGGCACTAAAAAAAGTTCCACTGGATTTAATAACTGAAATGTGTTTCCCTCTGGATTAAAGAAGTTTGGGGGTTGATTTTTTAAAAATTCTGTGTTGGTTTATGTCTGCCAAGGGAAATTCCACAATGAATTAAATCTGCTCAATGAATTTTTGCTCTTATAAAACTGTTTTAATGCTAAACATTGCCCGTTTCAAATATCGTACCAGAGGCGTTTATTTACAATCTGGTACATATGTAGTTTGAGCTTCTTAGCATAACTTACCGTGAATTAATGACTTGTTATTTATTGCTCAAACACTCTGCAGAAGTGATTTATAGGGCCGTGCTATGCACTGGCGGTTACTTTGCAATCTCTGTGCTGGCTGTCTCATCAATATCATTAAATGAATTCACAGTGACACAGCTCTGCTACTGTAGTTTTTGATATGAGGGATAACTGAACATAAATCAGAACTTATGTTTAATTCATAAGATGTACCAATCTCTCACGTAGGCGTGAGTTAGGTTAGAAGATGTCACAAATGTGTTTTACAGTACCTCTTGTGATTAAACCCAGGCCCTTCCATATGACTTTATATACCAGGTAAAAATAATAGGCTGCTCTACATTATGCCATTTTTCAGATAAATGCAATTTATTTTTATTTAGGTATGATTGGTTTCCATTGTTGCCCCACAAGCGGGGTATATTTTAGAAAGTAACACTGAGAGAGAGGTATAATGAAAGACCAGTTACTTCGAGTCTGAAATTCTTATATATTCTTTTACTTAAATATGAATTAATATCTATAATTTATTTTTTAAATCTTTTTATGCATAAGGTTTTAAAAAATAGAATAATTGGACATTAATGCTGAGTCAAAATAGTTTTTCTTTTAAGCCTTACAATTTCCTTTCAGTAGTAACTTAAACAATGTTTAATTAACTGTAGGAGAACGGGTCGGGTTATCTTTGCTTATTAGTCCCGCCCAAGAAAGAGGACATATTACAACTTCATATACAACAAGGAAAGTCAGTCTCTTGCTTGTTTAGAAGCACATGATTGTCCAGAATAGACTTCAAGATATATTCATATATTAGTTTCTTAAAAAGGGAACTTTAACTGTCTCGTGTCAAGAGAATTTTATTGGTATTGTCGTTACCAGTGCTACAATGGCCAATGTTTGTTCTTTGAAGCTGTGTGAGTGCACTGTAATCCATGCAGAAGATGTGAGTTTTTCTCCTGGTGTGAAGGGTAATCTGGCTCCTGCAGGGCTGTGACCAGGGCGCTGGGATAATGGCGAGATTGCCAGGTTGTCGAGCCTCGTCACTGGCCCGCTGTGTAGCCCTGTGATCGGCTCTGCTGACTGTCACAAGGAAAGAATGTGACATGTTTCTGCCAAAGAAAATAATTCCAACATATGCAAGAAACTGACACAGAATGCCTTCTCCTACTTCCTCTGGTTCCAGTTGATTAGACCTAGCTTGAGGTCCTGATGATTTTAAGACCTACTTATTTGGGCCTTGCTCTGAAAAGAAGATGGATGAGCTATTGCTTTCAAGGCCCGAGTGACAAAAGGATGAGAGGAAATGACATTACTTAGTAGTGTAATAAGTAATTCATTTCATAACGCTTGGGGCAAAGGGCAGAGTAAAAGCATGCTGTGAGAGCAGAGGACGCCCCAGGCATGTCAGGAGAGGGATAACAAAGTAAACTCCCGAGCAGCCCTGCACTGGGGAATTGGGTGCCTCCGGGTGGGGTTGGGGGGGGGGGGGAGTTAGTAGAGGAGGGTGGTTGGTAACAGCAGGATAATCAAAGTAGGTCCTTTTGGTATAAATTGTGAGATGAAGAATTTACTAAAAGTAGAGAATTTCTGTAAACAGTATCAACCAAGCAGAAGATCTGCTTCCTGGAATTTGTATCATTTAGGAATGGGTTCCACTGCACACAGCAGAAAATCTGACTTTTCAGTGTCTTAAAAAATATATAAAGTCTATTTTTGCCCCTCCAAGAAGTCGTTAATGCCACACATTGCCTACTGTGTGTGTTTTCTACTATTCATGGTCACCACACTGCTCCTCTTTTAGCTGATTCTTTCAGAATGTTCCTCTGAATCTCTATATAACATGCTTATTTTGCTCATTCTTGGTTTTCCTAATTTAGGCATTATCAGTTGCGTTTCCTGAATGGAAGGCCAGACTGTTATTTTTGTAATTTTGGTTAGACCAATTTTAATAGTCTATAATATTGATTGTGTAAATTCCGTTCACATCTGAGTCCGACATGGCACCGTTATTTCTTTTCCTTTCCAGGCTTTTTGTTTTCCCCGGAATTAATAATTTTCTTGTTTTTTCATTTGCTCTATTTCCTAAGTGTTTGTTTCTCCCCTAATTGCGTAAACTTTCTCTCAATATATTCAAACCCATCAAGTTTTCCATCGGTTTAGACCTCTTGAAGGAAGCGCTCTTGGAGCCGTCTGGCCTGGCCTGTTGTAATCTGTAATCTGTAATTCCCTAGGCCTGCTGCACAGCTGGTACCCTGGGATTTCCCTCTTTGTTCCTGCGTTGGATCTCCAGTTTCCTTTATTTTACACACTCCTTTTTCTTGATATATTCCAACCTCATCTCTGCTTTTGGCATTGCTATTGTTTGAAAGTGAACATCCTCTGGTACCTTCCTGAGTAGGAAAAAAAAAAGAAGTTTTTAGACTTTGTTGGTCTGAATTCTACACTCTTGATTAGTAGGTTGAGTATAGAATTCTTCGTTGGTTTGGAAGGCAATGCTCCAGTGCCTTCTAGCCTCCAGAGTGGCTTGAAAACACCAATGTCATTCTGCTTCTTGACCCTTCCTGGGAAAACTTTTGTTCTTTATAAATTGGTAGGATTTGTGGAATTTTGCAATGATATGTATTGTTATGGTTGTTTTATCCACTGTCCTAGAAACTCATTGGGGTCTGCTATCTGCAAACTCATGTTCTTCAGGTCTAGAAAATTTTATTGAATTATTTCACTGAGGATGAATCCCATTCTCATTCTCATTTTCTCTGTTCTCTTTCTGAAATGCCTCTGTCATGACGTTAGATATTCTGAACCAGCTCCTTTCAGTTTCCTTTTCTTTCTTTTCTTTTTTTGGTTCCTATATTCCTTATCTTCTTGCTCTACCTTCTGAATGACTCCCTCAGCTTTACCTTCCAAATCCTGTATCAGTCTTTCAGCTCTGCTATAATATTTCAAAATTTATACACATCTCTTCCTTTTGAATATCCCTTTTTTTAATCAAAATATTGTAACAGCACCATTTTTTCTTTGTATCTCTGTGCGATCTCTATTTTTTTTACTTTTTTCCCCTACCTATTTGTTTTGGTCTCTCTTTCTCAACGGATAATTTCCTCAAAAGTCCAGTGATCTTTAGCTATAGTCCCCTGCAGAACCACCTGGAAGCTCTGGGGTGGGGAGGGGGAGGTGGTAGGTGAGAGGGTAATGAGAGAGCTTGGTGGTTGGTCGACTTGGCTGGTTTTGGATATTAAGATACTAAGGAGGAAATACTTATATGAAGAGATGATACTGACTTTTGAGGATTTAGTTGCAATGGTACTTGATTTTTAAGACCAAGAAAAAGACGAATAGATTTTTAGATTTTTTTAAAAAATAGATAATTGATTTTTTAGATTCTCCTGACAGTTACTCAGTTCATTGTTTCTCTTCTTTTAGAATGTAAAGAGGCAACTTGTATCTTACGATTATCAGTAAGGAAGTACTTACAGGGAACTCCGTTTCCCTTCAATACCAAGGTAATTACTTTAACCAGTGACTAAACTGAAGTCCCCTCTTTCCTGTCTCTAACACTTATAGATAGAGCAGTTAGCTGGCACTTAACATCTGATGTTAAGGAAATGTTTGGTTCTTTCTCTATTTTTGAATACATATTGTAGCACTATCACCTTCTCATCTGAAAAACTAAGCTTGATTTTACTTAAATTTCTCTAAAAATGCATACTATATCTTCCTTATTAATAAGCAGTACATTTTTTTCCAAGATGGGTTAAAAACTCCCTGCAGATATAAAATCTTGATGCCTCATTACTTAGCAACTCAAAATCCACATGTTCTCTTCCATATATTTTCTGAGCTAAAAAAAAAAAAAAGAGGTTTATAAACCATAGTGGGTCAGCATTCACTCCCATGAAATGTCTTATAAGAAAGGCCATTGGGAGAGCATTCCATTGTCCCATTTAGCCCCTCCTTGCTCTCTATGTGACCATATGTAACATGTCCCTTAAGTATAAAACAATCATTTTGGCTTATTCTTCTTTTTAAAAGTGGGTATGTGGGGAGCCTGGGTGGCTCAGTTAGTTAAGCGTCTGACTTCAGCTCAGGTCATGATCTCACGGTTCATGGGTTCGAGCCCCACATCGGGCTCTGTGCTGACAGCTCAGACCTGGAGCCTCCTTCGGATTCTGTGTCTCCCTCTCTTTCTGCCCCTCCCCCACTCATGCTCTGTCTCTCTCCATCTCTTAGAAATGAATAAATGTTAATTTTTTTTAAGTGGGTACGTGACCAATCAAACACACTTGGATAAGTTAAAAGAGCCTGTGACCCAGGAAAATGTAAACAGTCTTTTATAGTCTCAGGATCAAACCATCATCAGACCAATGGCTAAATAGAACTCTTAGACTAAAATCTGAATAGCTGGAGGTTGGCTGGAGTATTCAGGAAGATTTGAGGCTCTTAGAGTTTTACAGATCCAAGAGTTGGCAACACAAGCCTTTTGTGTGCTTTCGTGTGTCTTTGTGTCCACACCTATGTCCTCACGTGCCGCGCACATTCAGATATCTAGAGTTGGTTTAAAAAGCTTTGAGTCTTGAAATTAGATTTTAATTTTCTCTGTGTATTGAGTCTTCTACCTCTAACACAATACTTTCCCATCTTTTCTTATTGTCTTATTTGATACTGTGAGTATCTGTTGTCTTATTTGATACTCACCAACCTGTGAGATAGGCCAGCTGCTGTTACCGTTTTGCAGATGAGGAATCTGGTGCTCCGACAGGTTATGCTACCTGCCCCAAGTTCACTCACCCCAACTATTCATGGCAAAACTGAGAGTAGAATCTAGTTTTCTGGTTCTTAGATCTTACTTGTTTCTTGACACAGAGGTATTATTTTACTCAACCCGAAGGAATCTAGGTATTAGACACCTGGCTAGCACTTCTCAGTTCCTTTGCAGAAGGCAGCTCCCTATCAGACCTCCTGACCAGTGATTGCTCATTATGATCACCATGATCGTTTGTTCACTCCCCCACATTACAGAGGTCTTGGCTGGATGTGATGTTTAAGAAAAGAATGGGGAGAAAAAAATCATGAAATACACCCTGGACTGAGTAACTTGAGCAGGCTGTTTTCTAACTAATTTTTGCAACTACCATTTAAGATTTAGGAGTTTCATTTGTTAGCAATATATAACCTATTATGATATTCTACATCATTATTTTAGTGATACCATGTATTAGTTCATTAGATCTATCTAAAAGATTTGCTGCTTACTCCTTATGAATAATTTGTGGATGCCCAGACATTACAGAATCAGGCTTGATATTACTACACATTATTTATGACCATATTCTTTAAACATATTCTAACCTGGAAATTGTGTATAGATCTCACATTTACATAGCTAATATATGCATTGTCTCTGCCACACAGTAAGAAATGCTTACCTGACAGGCTGTGACCTGCATAGTGTAACAGACATTACTCCTAATTTGTCAGAGATTCAGAGCATAAATTATGGGCTTCTTTTCAGTCCCCTATTTAGTGCCATCCTCTTTGAAATAGAAACGATGTCCAGCAACTTCAGATGAAATTTGAGATTTCTCCTCATTAATATTTTGGCTTTGTTATCAGTCATGATGGTTATGTTAGATATAACTGAGAATAATTCTTTTATGTCCTTGAAATAACCTTTCTCTTCAAATGGAATCAACTTTTGTAAAATTGTCAATAAGCAAATACAAGTCTCAAAGATGAAGATATGAACACTTTAAAAATATTCCGACGGTAAGAATTTTTTTCCCCTACAATAAGGGGAAATAAATGGGTGTGATAGACTCTGTCTCCCTCAGCGGGAGTGAAGGTGAAGCTAATTACGTGATGGAGGTCTCCTTTCTGATTACACATCATTTGAAGATCTTAAACACAGAACTCAAGGATTCTGAGTGGTTTTCATAGCCCTGAGATATTTTTGGGTGCAATTTCCACCCTTTATAAAAATCTCCAGCTTTTAAAATAGCTAATGAACCCCAATTTCTAAGGCATTTCCTGTAACTGCATCTGTTGCTAGGAGAGGAGCAGAAGAAAAAATGACAGCATCCTAAGATCTATAACCTTGCCAGTTCCTGTTGTTCTGGAAATGTAAGAGCCAAGGTTGTCACCAAGTCTCATAATGATCTGCACCCATTATAATTTGCAGAAGTGCCTGGAAAATCCTATATGCCTCTGAGCTCCTTCTAGCTTGGAAGCTGGATATTGAACTGCAGTCTCTAAGCAATTTGATAACAAGGCTTGGGCATCTCCCATAGAACATAACATAAAGCCCCATACTTAGAAGGTGCCAGAGAGTATTTGTTGAATAAGCCATTAACGTGCTGGGCAGCCATGGTGTTAGTCTCATAATTTTTCAATTACCCTTGCTCCAGTCAGGTGTCTTTTATTATCTAATACTGTGTTAATTACCTGATGTGCAACCTCTAAGAACTTATTATGTAAGGAAAGAAAAGAACACTAAGTAAATTAAAGACACCTAGCCTATGAACAAGCCTTAAGTGAAGGTAATTCATTAAACAAGAATAAAGGTGTATTTAAAAGCAATAGATATATTAAGGTGTTTTAATCATTATCATTGTGAGTACATTTGTATGAACAAAAGGTAAATGCCTTTAGTAAAATGGCAGGTGAAAAGTAGCAACTGGGAGTGTGCTTATAAAGTGTGAGTTTGAATAAGAATGAAGAAATGGATTGTTTTAGTATTGCAATCATAAAGCTAAAAAGGGTTTTAGGGAAGAAGGGAGCTTATTTTTGACCCGTGAGAGAGATTTCAAACTTTGGTTTTTATATATCTGTGTGAATGATTCCGCTTTGGCCAAATTTAAATACACTTGGAAATAGGTCCTGGGAATGTTCATCTTACCTATTGATTAGAAATATGAAAATTATGCATTATAAGATTATTATAATATTATCTTATTAAAAATAGGGTTGTTTTACTGTTCATTTTAAACAATGCTAGCATTAAAATTTTTTTTTTAACATTTACTTATTTTGAGAGAGAGAGAGAGAGACAGACAGACAGAGCATGAGCAGGGGAGGGGCAGAGAGAGAGGGAGACACAGAATCTGAAGCAGCCTACAGGTTCTGAGATGTTAGCACAGAGCCTGACGTGGGGCTTGAATCCACAAGCTGTGAGATCATGACCTGAGCCAAAGTCAGACGCTCAACCGACTGAGCCACCCAGGCGACCCAACAATGCTAGCATTTGAAAAATAGTTTTGTATTGTGACCATGGTTACTTCAGAGGCTTTCCTTTTGTTTTAGTCAGTAACACAAGCATTGCAGGAATTCTTGTATCTCTACTTTATTGGAAAGGTACACTTCTAAAATCCCTGCTTGAATATTTCTTTGTAGTTATATACCCATCCCTGAAGCGAATCCAAGCCTTTAAATGGAATCGGTGCTCTGATTTCATAAGGAGTCTTGTAATTATATCGGTGCTTAGAAGCCTAGTTTATTTTCCTAGGGATTTAAGGCACAGTGCTAATATTATTCTTTGCTACTAAACAGGCTGTTTCCAAAATTTCACATTTAGGTATCTTGAGTTTATGTGACTTTTACAGTGTGCCTGTATTTAAATTAATTTAAATTTAAGGTTCTGGTGAACCTTCATCTAAGACTAAATTCAATATATTAAGATGCAAGATTGTAGGAGAAAAACAATTAAAATATTGTGATTTGTTTTGTCATAGTAATCCTTTTTTTAAGAGTGTTTTTTAAAAATTTTTTTTTAATGTTTATTTATTTTTGAGACAGAGAGAGACAGAGCATGAACGGGGGAGGGTCAGAGAGAGGGAGACACAGAATCTGAAACAGGCTCCAGGCTCTGAGCTGTCAGCACAGAGCCCGACGTGGGGCTCGAACTCATAGACCGCGAGATCATGACCTGAGCCGAAGTCGGCCGCCCAACCGACTGAGCCACCCAGGCGCCCCTTAAGAGTTTTTTTTAAAAGTAATCTCTGCATCCAGTATGGGGTTCAAACTCACGACCCAGAGATCAACAGCCATGTGCTCCACCAACTGAGCCAGGCAGGCGCCCATCACAATAATCCTTTAACTAGCAATTTCCCTTTGTGCACTCAACTTTGAATGCCCTCATATACCTTTCCAGGAACATATGCATCAGGTAAAGTAAATGTCCATTTCTGTTTATTTGATCATATCTTAATTAGATTTTGTTACTGAAAATGGTACTTTTTAGCACTTGACCATTTGTGTTTCTTTTTTTCCCCTCTAAAAAGTTTTTCAAGAACCTACGGCTGCATTTTGACTATGGCAAATTGTTTCCTTTACTTTTTTGACTGAACTTGTGAAAGTTATTGATCTCTCAGGTTGCTCTTAACTTTGTTTTCTTACTTAATTTCATGAGCCAGCAACTTTTCCCTTTATCTAAACAGGACACTCTGACCAAGAGAAATCTGACTTGTATCTAGTTTCTCAGTTACTCAGTAATTGAGCATCTATTTACTGACAATACGGTATTATTACTGTTGTTATTATTATATTAAATCATAATTGTTGTGGTTGGCATTTACTGAGAGCTTACTATATGCCAGACTCTGTGTTTTATGTGGATAATTTCTTTAAGTCTTCAACACAACTCTGTGAGGTAGGTACTATTATTGGTGAGGCACAGAGAAATTAAGTCATTTATTCATGTGATTTACCCCATTAAGCACTGAAACCAGATTTAAACACAAACATTCAATAGACCCAGAGCCTGTGCTCTTGATTACTTGACTATGCTCCTCACAAATAATTGTAACATATGCCATGAAGAATGAGAGACAGCTATAATGAGCAGCTATAACAAGCAATTTAATTTAGTCTGGAAGAGAATGAAAGCCTCTCTGAGGAGAGGCTTAAGATTAGACCTCAGAGTCGACTTAGGAGGTGGTCTGTGGAAGAGAATTCCTTTAAAGGTAATTGCACAGCACATGCAAATGTCCTGTGGTAAGAAATGCTTAGGTGGTCAAAAGAACTGAAAGCAAGCCTCAGACTGTAAATGTGATAGGTGATGAATACTGATAGAACAGCATATACTACAGAAGCACTGATCTCTCCCCACAGAG